>NW_015389730.1:0-53299 GCF_001527695.2 Protobothrops mucrosquamatus | reverse complement strand
GAATATGAGACCACCTCATCTGCCTTTTGAGGAATTTTTGTGATGATCAGGAAGCAACAGTTTAAAAAGACTTTGGAGAAACTAAAAGTTTCAGAGTGAAGAAAGAAACATGCTCTAGCTAAATAACCTATTTATTTAGTTTAAATGCAAAATATATAATGGCAAATACTGATCTGTAAGAGACAGAATTACAATTAAAATTGCTATGAGAAACACCAAAGCCTCCTATATGCTGATGAGATGATTCTGATTCATCCATTCATTCTCTGGGGCCTTCTATGCTACTCCAGTCCAACAGGATTATGAGCAATCTCTGTTGGCTGGAAATAAAGAACCCCTATAGGGCAGGGGTTAGGCAACCTTGGCTCTTTTATGACTCATGGACTTCAACTCCCAGAATTCCTGAGCCAGCATAGTTGAAGTCCACGAGTCATAAAAGAGCCAAGGTTGCCTACCCCTGCTATGGGGTATCCTGTTAAAGAAACAATACAAAAACACTCTGTGTACATAGATGTGAATTATATAAAATTATGCCAATAAACAGTGCCAACAAAATGCAATTACAGGGATTCCTTGATTTACAACCACAACTGAGCCCATCATTTCTGTGATACAGTTGTTAAGTGAATTTTGCCCCATTTTACAACCTTTCTTGCCACGGCTGTTAAGTGAATCACTGCAGTTATTAAGTTAGTAACAGGGTTGTTAAGTGAATCTGGCTTCCCCATTGACTTTGCTTGTCAGAAGGTCACAAAAGGAGATTACGTGATGCCGGGGCACTGCAACTGTCATAAATATGAGTCAGTTGCCAAGCAGCTGAGTTTTGATCCCGTGACCATGCGGATGGTGGATTGGTCGTAAGTGTGAAGAACGGCCATAAGGCACTTTTTTCAGTGCCATTGTAACTTCGAACAGTCACTCAATGAACCGTTAATAAATTGAGGACTGCCTGTAGAAATTAAAGGAGTAACATACTTTATCTTCCTCGGCTCAAAAATTTACAGGAACGATGACTGTAGCCATGGAATGAAGAGATCTCGGTTGCTTGAGAACAACAATCAATTGGGGCTGGAATCACTACAAGCAAGAAGGAAAGAATTATTTTCCCAGCCACGGAAGTAAAAGTAAAACACTGGGAGGAAATCAGTTAAGGGACAATTCTTATTGGTTATTGTTTTTGCACTAACATTGTTTTCTCAAGGGACTAGAGCAGTGGTGGCGAACCTATAGCACGGGTGGCAGAGGCGGCACTCGGAGTCCTCTCTGTGGGCACATGTGCCATTGCCCCAGCCTTGCCTCCCCCATGACACCCTCACCAGCAGCCCTCCTGGAGAAGGGTTGCCCCCGAGCGTGGCCCACGCAGAGCAGTGCAGTCAAGGACATGGCAGCCAGGCAGCATAGACAAGTTGATGCTGCGGGGCGTGGGCAGAGGGTGTGGCTGCCATGCCACTGCTGGGCGATCTGCAGCAGGCCCTGGAGGCAGTGAGTGGCCTTGCGGGCAGGCGTGATGGGGCGGAGCAGGGGGTGGAGCGGGGGCGAGGTCAGTTTTTGGGCACTCGGTCTCTAAAAGGTTCACCATCACTGGATTAGAGATTTATTAAATTCTATGTGAATTACCCAGGACCAGGTAATCCTGGAAGAATCAGTGATTACAGTGAACTTTATGTATCTCTGTGTGCATAGTTATATACGGAAGTCAAGCACATGTGTAATATCAAGGGGGGATGGGCTTTTTGGCAGGGGGAGGGAAAAATCTATACCCTGGATTGTCCATTCAGCATAAAATCTTGAATCTGATTACAGGTAGTCCTCGACTTACAACAGTTTGTTTAGTGACAGTTCGAAGTTACAACATCAGTGAAAAAAGTGACTTATGACTGTTTCTCACACTTACAACCATTGCAGCACCCCCTTGGTCACATGATCAAAGTTCAGATGCTTGGCAACTGACTCACATTTATGACAGTTACAGTGCCCCAGGATCATGTGATCACTTTTTGTGACTTTCTGACAAGCAAAGTCAACGGGGAAGCCAGATTCACTTAACCACCATTTTACTAACTTAACAGCTAAAGTGATTCACTTAACAACCGTAGGCAAGAAAAGTTATAAAATGGGACAAAATTCACTTAACAACTGTCTCACTTAGCAACATAAATTTTGGGTTCGATTGTGGTCTTAAGTTGAGGACAACTGTATGGCTGTGCAGCACAGCTAAGAACGAGACAGAAAAAAAGACTAATGAATTCAAGTTTTATTCATCTTATTTATGAATTGTGTTTCTCATTCTGATCTTGTTTGTTTTTGCTAAGCTGCTAAAGGGTTAAATAAATTTTATTTTGCTCTGAATTTCACCAGTTTTTAGATACATTGAAGGGGAAGATAGAACACAAATTTGTCAACATAGAATTATGTATAATTTTTTAAAATGATCACCATTCTATGATATTAGTCACAAAAGTATCAGAGCACATTGGGTTTATTTTGAAAAAGCCATTTTCATCTTTTATTTGAAAAAAAAAGCATAGAGGAATGGAAGGAATAAATGATTAGAATGAATGGATAAAGAAAAATATAGGCTTGTTTGTTTTCACACATCAATAAATTGGGTTGGGTAGGTCTGGAACAATGGCATAACAGAAAAGGAGCATGCCCAGCTATTTCTGATATGCTACTGCTAATCAGAAATACCATATTCCGCCTCAAGGGAATGTGGCAAGATTGAAATCACTGTTTTGCTATAGATATATGGCATGACAAATTCACAGTGGATTAAATCCATTTCCAATGTACATCTGGAGATTTTGGCTGCAAAAATTAGATCCAGTTCCTAGGAGAAGGGATGGGGAATATCTCTAGGAGTTCACTCTTCTATGACTTCAAGGTCAAAGTCTTACTGGCTTAAATAAAAATTATTTAAGTGAGTCTTAGATCTTACTGGATTCTGAACTTTCCTTCATCTGACCTATTTTGCAGTTTTGTTTTTTGAATAAATATGATACACTAAGAAAAGCTGGTAAGTAATAAATTTTGTTTTAATGTTTAAATATTCTGTGTCGCCTTTGTTTTTCCCCCTGATAAATCAGTTTTCGGAAGGTTTTCTTGATACTGAATATTTATTCTCTCTCAAATTCATGAAGCTCTTCTGTTTTCTCCTTTATATTTCATCTGTGCACATGTGTGGGAGAGAGAATCAAATTGTCAGGATGGAAAAATTACTGTGATGTTAACCCACTGGGGAGCCTCGGTTTCTTCTATCCCTAAGCATTTAAAAGCGTATGTAAAAACAAAAAAAAATCTCTCGGTTTTTGTATTTAAAGATTACTTACATCTATAGACGTCTGCCTTGTCTTTGTGTGCATATGTCTCTCTCTTATTTGGCAACTATCTTTTCTTATTCCTCTATTTTTCTTATTAACAGTGCAGAGGATTGTTACACGGCTCCTAAGGAGTGAAACAACTCTCCCTTGCCAGGGGTGCCACTCAACCAGAGGGTGTAAGCACTGAGTAATTGGCCCACTCTGCAGCCTCTATGGTAAGTTCTGCAAAAAAAACTGAGGAAGGAGCCTCATGCTTCCTGTCGTAGAAGTGGCTTTTGTTCTGCACGAGCAAATGTGCGGAATGCGGGTCCAGAGAGTGGCAGCACCGTTGCTAGTGACTGGGCTCAAAGACCCAATGGGACATCCAGATGACAGTCGGAATGAGCGGTTGAAAAATGAGGCCAAGATGTGGCTGTGGCAGTGGCAGTGGGAAGGAGGAGAGCTCGGTGGCTTTCCATCGTGCACTGAGGAAGATCCCAGTGCTGAGGCAGCCTGGTTAACACGTTTGAACTCAAGAGGATGCGGCAGTAGAAGGCTGTCACAAGCGGGCCTGGTCTCACATACGTATCGTCAGGATGGGCCAGCACATTGAATATCTCTGGAGAGGCTCTCCTCTAGGCCAGGGGTCCCCAACACCTGGTCCGTGGACCAGTACTGGGCCACGGCATGCCAGCAACTGGTCCACACAAATAAGCAAAGCCCTATCAGCGGGATGCAGGCAGCACACAAAACCACACACCTTCCGGTCTGCGGAAAAACCTCTCTCCACGGAACCGGTCCCTGGTGCCCAAAAGGTTGGGGACCTCTGCTTTAGGCCGCCCCATTTTTCCTTTTCCTTTATCCTTTGGGATAAAGAGACTGGCATTCAAGAAGATAACTCTCTGCAAAAGCTGGTATCTGCTATGCAGTTATTAAAACTGCAAAAAACCATTAGAAGTTCAAAGGCACTGAGAAAGGGAAGAGGAAGGAGAGAAATGATAGTTCAGTTTATATCCCAGCCAAAGGTTAAATGTGTCAAAAATAAAATGGGCTATAAAGATCCTACCTGTACCTGTTGTATTGTTTTTGTGTATAAAATCACCAGGAGTCTTAACTTGAGTTTCCCCAGATTCAAACCACACTTCACTGTAACTTGAATTGATAGTTTCCTCTGCCATAATCTGTAATCCAGTAAATAGACCCTCCTGAGAGCACACTGTTTCTAAATTTCAGTGTTGTTTTTTTTAAAAAAAAATCTGGTTGTTTAAATGTACCAAGATGCTTGGTGCTTGGACTATCTATCAGCAGGATAATTCTGGGAAACTGAATATAACAAAACCAAATCTGAGAAAACAGAGCCAGCCAAAATAAAAAAAAAATCCCATGCACACAACATAAATTCTTACAATCAAATAAATTATAAATTTATTGTAAACTTGAATAAATCATTTGAATAATTTGAATTAATTCAAATAAATCAATAAAGGGAACACCAGAGGAGTTTTAGGAATGTGCACACAGAGACATCTCCTCTGGCCAGTGCTGTTAAGGGGAGTGAAACATGTCTTGCGTGCTTTCCCTAGCTTGTTATTGATAATCTCCAGATATTTATCTCTCTTCCAAAGAAATGTAATCTAACTTTTAAACTTTTGTCTTATATGAGGGGGGAAAGCCTTCTGACTATATTTTTCTTCCATTTAACAGCTGTTGAAAGAGAAATCTTCATCAGGGTCCAGTCCAAGCTGGGAATAAACAAAATGTAGACTGCTTTAGAAAAAAGGTTGTAGTTTATTGAAGAGGAGAGCCAGACAGAAAGATGGCTCTGGGAAAGCTGACCACATGTAGTAGGGACTGGTGGGTTTTTATACCTTCTTGGGCTTTTGTTTGGAGATGTTCCCGTGGCATGAACTTTGACCTGAGTCTGAGTGTGCCTTTCTGGTGTTCTGATGGTGGTGGGTTAATCCTATTATGTCCCAAAGATCATATCCTGCTTCCCTGGGGTGTGGCTAATGGCTATGTCCTGTGTTGGACTTTTTTGGTGCGAGGGATTGTTGATTCTAGGGATCTTTGTCTTTCTAATCCAAGCTTTCTGGCTCCAATCTTTCTGACAAGATTATCACATCTGCATTTCTGCAGACCTGGTTTCTGTTTGGGGCAGAGAGACTGGGGGGGGGAGGTTCTGCCTTTAAGATCCTTTGGGGAAATATAATATTCTGCCTTTTTGATATCCCCCAAAATATTTCTTTCTCTGGATTCTTCCCATACAACCTTAGTTCATCCCTAAGTGGGGTTGCTCATTTTCTGAAGTAGAACCAAAATCTATAGCTAAGTGTTAGAGGAGCATGTCAAAACCCTCCTTGTAATCTCCTTTGGTTCTTTCTTTTTGATGTGCAACCTTTTGGGGGGTAAGGTGTAAATAACATTAAGTCTATCCCTCCTCGTCTTTTGCTTGTCCTGTGCTGTTTGCTGTAATTTGGCCTGTCTCTGCCTGCCACTAAACTGTTGCATTAATTGGGAAAGAAAAGAACATCTGCCATGTGGCTCAGGCATAAATCTCATCCATTTGAAAAGATGAAAGCAAGAGGAAAATCTAGAAAAACTCGCCAAAGAAAACACTGGGTGTGGGTGGCAGCAGTTAGCAAATGAGGAGGAGAAAAAAAAAATGAGTGCAAAGCACTGGTGAAATCAGAATCCCCTTGCTTACATAGGATGAATATAAGCCAGGAAGTCTTTCAACATGAAGATTGTTTCATAGGAGGATTTATTCTGATTAAGGAAGCAAGTTTTGCCTCAAGCAAGTCAGGCCTGAGAGCTAGTTTGCACTTGGAGTCATCCAGGAGGACAAGAGAGAAAGAAAATGAACTTTTCATAGCACTTGATAGGGGTGTCTCAGGGATAGGGGTTTCTCAAAAGTCGAGTCAAGAAGGTGGTCTCAGAAGTATGACTGAAGCTCTGCTTGTTTTTATGTGCATCATATAGAACACACACAGAAAAAGTAGAACTTTGATCACACCATTGTAGACGCTCCTGGTACCTGAATATATTAAATGTCTCTGCTATTAGATTTGTATTTTTAGCACTTATTTTTTCTAGTATGTTGCTGGTACATCCTGCTCTACATAGTTTATCTTCTAGTGGGGCATCTTTCTCTTCTGCACCCCAAATCCACGGTAGCCCCCCCTTAAGTTGGCACAGAAGATAACCCTCGACCAGTGGTGGGATTCAAATATGTGAACAACGGGTTCTCTGTGTGGATGCTGTTTCCGGAAGTCCATTCTGGGCCTGGGCAACAAAAAATTAGCTACCGGTTCTGCCAAAGTGGTGCGAACCGGCTTAATCCCACCACTGCCCTAGACTCCTCGTTACAGCTGAGCTTTAAACTATATCTCTAGTATTAACTTCACTGCTTATGTAAGCTAACCACAATGTAGGAAAGGCTATAAAAAAAGTCTTCGTATTCTATCAGACTTTTTCATATCTGTTTTTCTTATCCCCATTTATAAAGTGGTGGATAAAAATACTGTGGTTAGGTGGATTTAGTCTGCAGTCCCATTGCATCAGAGCCTAAGGTACAGTAGATATGACTGACATGTTACACTAATTTCAGGGAGAATCACATCTGACTATTTTGGTTTAGCCTTAACTTCTGACTATTAGCAGACGTTTTTGATGCATTTCCCACAATTCAGCTGACTAAGATGACTGGAGTTACTGGGAACTGAAGTCTAAAACATCTAAAGGGGAGCATGTTGATTTTCCCCAAAATGATCTCTCCCTCACAATGTTGTACCTTGTATTTGTCCCAGTAGTTGCAGCATTTCCTTATTCCACACTGTACTCCCTATTACAGCAAAACTATAAGTACATGATGTGATGAAGAGTTTTATTCTTGTGACAGAATCTGATGGTAATTTGAGCTGAAAGGGAATAGCCCAAGGTCACCTAGCTGGCTTCCCTGCTTAAGGGAAAACTAGAAGCTGGGTTTTCATGCTCCTAGCCAGCATCTTAATAAGTACATGATAGTGGCTGTCTGACCTCCCTCCCCCCCCCCAATGTCATTTATTACATCTTGAAATGCTCGGGGCATTTGGTTGTAGCCTTCCATCTTCAATATATTACGTTCTGTGCAGAAAGGTGAATGTATTATATAATCCATTTTGACAAGGATATATTTCTGCAAAATTGTTTCCTTTATCATTCTGTTCTCATAAATGTGTCTCGATAGATTGAAATGGAGGTCTGACTGAAATGAACTGCTTTAGAATCGGTTCCAAATGCAGAACTGCGTCAGTGCAGCTCAGCTTCAACACACGGGGGCGCATTTGTAACATGCTAGTATATTGAGATATGTACAGTATGTGGAAATTACCTTCTTGGAACAGAACCCTACTGTATTTTTAAGGATGGGGAAAAATTCCAGTGGTCAGGCTGCTCCCACATTGCACAATGAGTTCTAATATACAGGTGTGGAATTACAAATAGTCCTTGAGTTATGACCATTTGTTGGGGGACTCTTCGAAATTAGGATGGCGCTAAATGAAGGGACTTAGAACCAGTCCTCAAACTTACGGCTGCAGGTCCTTTGTTATCACATGAACAGAATTTGAGCACTTGGCAACCGGATGGCACTTACAACTGCTTGCAGCATCCTATGATCATGTGATTGCTGTTGCTGACCTTCTGTACTGACTTCAAGCAAGCAAAGTCAAGGCGGAAGCTGGCAGGGAAGATGAAAATTCATTCGGGTAAAGCTCCCTCCACCTGCGTTTCTTCTCTTGCATGTACCACATCTTCCTTCCCCCTTGGCTTGCTTGCACACACACACACACCCTGTGCCCTCCTTCCCCAGCCTTCCTGTGTTTGCACACATGCACCCATCTTCCTTTCCAGCACCTTCCTTTCCTGAGCCTCCCTATGCTCACACAACATGCATGCCTCCACCAGTTCCTTTCTTCCCGGGCCACCCCACATAGGCATTCCCTATGTCTCTGCACTGCAGTGTCCCCCTCAATTTGCACACAGTCTATGCTGGACCTCCCAGGGCCTCCTGTGCCCCCTTCCAACTCCCTTCATTTTCCACTTAACAATCTGTATCTTGGGATTACAACTGAGTGATGCAGTCGTGTGACTTCCCTTTTTATCACCACATCACTTAGCAATGGCAATCTGGGTCCCAGTTGCTGTCGTAACTCAAAGGCTACCTGTATCATGGCAGGAAACACTTCGATCTTTTATACTAAAGTTCGTTACCATACTGACTGACACATAGCAATGTTTGGAAATATCTAAGGCAATCCTTTCCAAAATAACTTTAAATGATTCCCTTTATGAAACAGTTTTCTGTCAACAAACTCTGAGAATTCTTCAGTAATTGATTATGTTACCCTGAAATTAAGTGTCCAAACTTTTCAGTCCCTTTGAAAATCCTCCAAATTGGCTGCCATCACCGCTACTGTGGACAGCCAATTTCTTGACATGATTATATATCATTTGAAACAGTGTTTCTTTCTGCCAGTCCTGAGTCTCCTTGCATCTAACACTGAGCCAGCAGTGTGCTGCAGCTGCCAAAAAAGCCAACACAGTGCTAGGCTGCATTAACAGAGGGATAGAATCAAGATCACGTGAAGTGTTAATACCACTTTACAATGCCTTGGTAAGGCCACACTTGGAATACTGCATCCAGTTTTGGTCACCACGATGTAAAAAAGATGTTGAGACTCTAGAAAGAGTACAGAGAAGAGCAACAAATATGATTAGGGGACTGGAGGCTAAAACATATAAGGAACGGTTGCTGGAATTGGGTATGTCTAGTTTAATGAAGAGAAGGACGAGGGGGGACATGATAGCAGTGTTCCAATATCTCAGGGGCTGCCACAAAAAAGAGGGAGTCAAGCTATTTTCCAAAGCGCCTGAAGGCAGGACAAGAAGCAATAGATGGAAACTAATCGAGGAGAGAAGCAATCTAGAACTAAGGAGAAACTTCCTGACAGTTAGAACAATTAATTAGTGGAACAACCTGCCTCCAGAAGCTGTGAATGCTCCAACACTGGAAATTGTTAAAAAGAGATTGGACAGCCATTTGTCTGAAATGACATAGGGTTTCCTGCCTGAGCAGAGCGTTGGACTAGATGACCTCCAAGGTCCCTTCCAACTATTATTATTATTATTATTATTATTATTATTATTATTATTATTATTATTATTATTATTATTATTATTATTATTATTATTATTATTATTATTTCAGGGGATGACCTCAACTTCTAACCTTGTGAAAGAGGGGGAGAAGCTCTTTCCACCTTGTCTATACCATCATAATTTCATATATTCTATCATACATCCTCCTCTTCCTTTCTGTCTTTTCTTTGTTGATTCAAGCAAATTATATCCATTTCAATAATCTTTTTCTCAAAAGGGAATTGTTGTAGGTCTAAATCACATAGATTGCTTTTTTCTAACCTTTCTAATTCTAGAAATTCTTAAGGAACAGTGACCGGAACTTTAGTAGTAGTAGTGGTGATAGTAGTAATAGCAGTAGTAGTAATCTTATGTATAAAACACTCCAGGTGTGTCTTATAGCTTTATATAAAAGCACTTACTTTCTTTCTTACTCTTGTTTTCTTCCTAATAATAATCAATTTGCCATTGATAGAGTAAGCTGGATAATTTTTATCAAGGTGTCCATTATGAGTCCAAGGTCCATTTTCTGATCAGTTATTGCCAATTCAGATTCCATTAATATCTATATTTAGATACTTTTTATGCCAACATGTATAACTTTGCATGCAGTTACATGTGCTGTGTGAATAAGTCATTATAGTTTATAAGACATGGTTTATGGCTTTCTTTGTATCCCATGCAAACTCAACCAACTGTGACTTATGCTGTTATGTGAAGTATGAATCCAATCACAAAGTCATTTTTATAAATATATATAACAGATCTGATTTAAACATTTAATAGTTCAAGTATACTGCCAGCGTATAGCGGTGCCCGTAAATGGTCATCCAACTTCTCCTGAAAACCTGGAATGGAAGAAGATCCTTCAATACTAAGGACCCACTTTTTCCACTTTTAGCAGCAGTTAAAACTTCAAAATGTACAGGAGGCATTTGGCTTGGCCATTGCAAGCCAAATGCCTCCTGAAATAAAAAGATACCAAGAGTGGCATAGGCTGGATCTGACCTGGGGAAGTATTTCATTTAATATCTCCACTGAAATAGCACAGATGAGGGGTGGGTGGGAAAGAGTTGAAGAAAGTGCCTTTCAGCAGTCATTGTTACTAATAGTTTGTCACTAAATATTTGCAATAACGAACAAGGGTAACGAAATGCTTTAGTATTTTTTAATCCATCCATAATACCTGGATGGATTACAGATTGAAACATTTATTTAAAAAAGAATAACGGAACGATTAATAAATGATGATTCTATGCCACCTTGTTGATTCTTGGCAATCACATACAGTATATTTTCTCCATGTTTACTTGTCCCTAACGTGATCTTTCAGGTCTCCCAATGGTGCACTCATCGCCACTGCAACTGACTCTACCTTGCTGTTACTTGTTCTCTTTCCTTCCACCTTTCCCAGTATTAGAAACTTATCCAGAGAGCTACATCTTCAAATAATGTGTCTGAAGTAGGAAAAAAATTGAACCTAGTCATTTGATGCTCAAGAGACAACCCTGGATTGATTTGTTCAATAGTCCATCACTTTGTTTTCTTAGCTGTTCATGATTTTCTCAAGAGTCTTCCCCAACACAAAAGTTCAAAAGAACCACTACTCTTCCTATCCTGCTTCTTCAAATTCCAACTTTTGTTCCATAGAATGTCACAGGAAAAAATATAAAATCCACTATCCCAGTATTGGCACTAAAAATCAAGCTGATATTAGGAAGAACGGGGATGTCTTACATGGGCAGAGAAAGACACGCAGAGCCTATAACTGAGAAGGTCCACTGCCTTGTAAGCGGCCATCACATTTCAACTGTTTATAGCATTTAAAATTGCTAAACTCCCTGTCCTCATTCCCATTTTATAAAAGAGGCATTAAAGATGACAACATACAAAGCACCAAAAACCCAAACACTTTATTGTTGTGCAAATGCAGCATATTATTAAGTAGGTAGTTAAACATATTTTCATGCAAGTGCATGTCTTACTAGAAGGCCTTTTTTCTAAATGTGCTATCATCTACCTAGCTACTAGCTACTTTTTTTCTCCTAAGATTTCTTATAATCAAAGCAATTCTTCAGATTATGTTTTCTTATTTGTTTCCTCTGAATGTATTGGTACCACCAGAAATGCACATGGATTAAAAATGCCATTTTAAAAAAAAGATCTCCAGCATCTGCTGCCTCCCCAGACTTTCTCCAGGTATTTCAAGAAGACAGTAAGGTTACTTGTGCTGATTAATATTAACTTTGTATAATAGTCAGCTTGTTGGAAAAGAATGGATTGAATCTGGGAATATTTTGAATCCAGATCCTCTGTAACATAGTAGGATTTTTACTTTCATATTATCCTTACTTTTATTTTAGTACTTTGGGGCGTATTTTGGATTTTGCATTCCCAGCAGAGAACTCCAGGACCTATATAAGAAGGGCAGCTAAAAAAAAATATCTTAATTCAGAAACAAATCAACCTGTCCATACATACCATTCTCCAAGTATCTGCATTATACAAGATAAAAAGATTGGTGTCTCCTCATTGATGTTCTTTCTTGGTGACATGGTCTATTCTCATCCCATCTTTTTGATATTATAAAAAGTCTTTTTTTTATCAAGTTTTAAAATATGTTTATGTTTAAACCCAAAACCTATTCTGCCTGTATTGTACGTTTTGTTACTTGTTCAATCATTATGTTTTGTAATACTTTTGTTCACAAACCTAAAAATAACACAAAATATTGTGTTAAGTAATCAATGGGAGAGTGTATCCGTGTTTATATTTTGATGTACGTGTTTTATGTTCTCTGCACATGCACAGTGTTTTCTGCACGTGCACACACACTTTTTAGACACACTAAAAAGATTTTTTAAAAAAAGTTCTGACTTTTGAAATAGTGATGGATTTTAAGTTTCTGCAAATTTCACAATACGGGGAGATAGCTTTTCTTTAAAAAAAACCAAAAAAACAAATCAGGCACTTTCCATTATAGAATCCTAGCACAGAGAACAACGGGAGTGTGTAATGAGCTAAAGATCGGCAGATTGATTGGATTTCTTGTTTAAACCCAGGAACTGGCTTCTCAGAGCTGAAATATTTGCCTCTGGCCACTTTCTGCTGGTTAGTGAAGAGAGGAGTGGGTGCATCCAAAAAGCCATCACTGGGGTATGAACAGACCATGAAATAAAGCTTAGCTTAAGAGGACATGCAGAGTAAAAATGAGATGGTGGTCCTGAGGAGGGCTTGTTCCTAATATGTTCTTATCTCCCAGGAATGAATCAAAGTCTTCACCTTATTAATTATAATATCCTGACTGATTGCAAAGTGCTACTTTGAGGGTTGCTGCTTTCGCCTCAATAATTCAGTTGAGTATTTTACTTGACTTCTTTTGTGACAGATGCAGAACGATGGGTCCTGCTTTCTCTTGCTGATCTCCTGGCTTGCTAGAGGTCAATGGCAATTTTTCAGAGTTGAAAGCATCAGGAGAGAGTCATTCCTTCACCTTACATATTCCCATCTACCTGTCCTCTGTATTTGGCCATCATTCACCCAAAGAATACTGTTAGCGATACTTTGAGTTGGATTCATTTCAAGCAGCGCTGGGAGACAGAGAGGTTGAAAAACAAGCCTAACACTGCAGAGATTCAAAAGGAAGGGTGGGAATGTATCTCCTATTCTGGAAGGGCATATGATAAGGCTATGAAATGCCATTCCTGCACATTGGAGCGGAGGTAGTTAGGGGAACAAATAAGTGCTTTCCACTTCAAAACATAAGCAAATTCTACTTGCTTTCCCAGATCGTTTATGTTTGTGTGTGTGTGTGTGTGTGCATGTGTGTGTGTTTGTGAGTTCTGTTTTTAAGAGTTTAATCAGCCATATTGCCCAGTGTTTGGGGAAAAAAAGCAATTTCTTTCTCAATTGGGATTATTTTAAGCTGCCAAAAATTTCAGCTAACACATTGGGCAAATCTCCCAGGAACCTATGCTTGTGCTTACAGCCTGTTCGTGACAGTACAGGCTACCTTGGAGAAGCTGAAGGTGGAGGATGCTCCTCCTTCCCCAATTAAGCACAAAAGTCAAGGTGGAAGGGAACTCAGTCATTGGGATAAGGTGGAGGAGAGAACTGGCTTCTCAAGGGAGGGATTGCTTAATATTCTTCGCAGCCCGGAGATGACTGCCGTAGCTTCAATCGTACTAGAAGTGGTCAGTCCCGCTTCTTTTAAATCATAGAATTAGCCCCATTGCCTCACTGGTTGCCTTTTTTCTGATACATTGCAAGGCTACAAGGTGGGGAAAAGACAAGTGTATCCAAGTACTGCATCCCATTACAGCAAATGTGCGTACATGCACGTGGATGTGTGCAAGCACCTGTGCATGTTGCTAAGTGTTAAGGGAGGTGTCATTTCTCCTTTTGCTGGTGATAGTCACTTCCCACACTGAGCACAGGAATAAGCAGTCCAAGCAGCCATCTCTTCCCAAAGACCTCCTTCAGATTCTTCTTCCAGGGCTGGCCTCTGGCTGCCATCCCCTTCCGCATCTGGTACCGGGTTTGCCCTCGCAAGATCAGCAGCATTTGGTGACAACAGAAGCCAGCACAGGCAAGTCCAATCCCCAGCCAGAGGTATAGCATGAGGATGACAAACATTTCTGAGCTTAGAAGAGCTCCTGCAAATCCCAATGAGAAAAAGAAAGAAAGAGATCTGTTATTTTATAAATTCTTTTGAACTGCAGACATTCAGTCAGGAATTGTCTATCTACGTCATATGTGTTCATAATATATATATCAAAATTTCTAATCTATCCCTCACAAAATGTGTGGATAGCAACTTCCAGCCAGCATTGCTATTAGTCATTCTGAGAGAAGGGGGATGGCAACTTTAATCCAACACCCTAGTCTTGTGTTTATTTATTAATGGTTAGAAACCAAATAAAAGCATGTGAATGAGAATCAAATAAAAACAGGAATGGATCTGACTTAGAACATAGAACATAGAATAATAGTTGGAAGGGACCTTGGCGGTCTTCTAGTCCAACGCCCTGCCCAAGCAGGAGACTCTAGTCTACACCATTTCAGACAAATGGTTGTCCAGTCTCTTTTTCAAAGCCTCCAGTGATGGAGCACCCACAACTTCTGAAGGCAAGCTATTCCATTGGTTTGATTGCTCACTGTTAGGAAATTTCTCCCTAGTTCTAGGTTGCTTCTCTCCTTGGTTAGTTTCCAACCACTGTTTCAGGTCTTGCCTTCTGGTGCTTTGGAAAATAGTTTTACCCCCTTCATCTTTGTAAGAGCCCACAGTCCTAAATCAATAAATGGAAGAATGGAAAGGCAGATCCATTTGGCTGCCAATGTTATTAAAATAGTGCACATCCCCAAATATTGGTTGCCTATATGGACAGAGTAGTCATATTGATATTATCTGAAGTGCTGGATGCATCTAACTGAAAGGAATGAAAGTTAATACAAAAATGAACCTTAACCTGAAAGCAAGTGTTCTCTGGAAGTTCCTTTGATAACATCAGTAAAATTGAGAAAGATCCACCCATTACAATTGCTGTGGGTGTGCTACCTTCCTTCCTGTCCAGGGCATCATCCATTCACTCTCTTTCTCTCTATATATACACCTACAAGAGAAGGGATCGATCACTCTTCCCAGCATTTAAATGGCTTGCTGGCAGATCTGAAACTAGGTAAAGAACCACAGCAGATTCTCCCTTAGATTAAAGGGAAACAACAAGTTCCCCGAGAAAATGCTGGTTTGCAGGATCAGCCCCAGAGCTCATCACTATGCTACACTATCATACATATCATTAACCAACACTATCAAAGTTTATGCCACAGAATACTCTATTCCTCTTCATGCTGTGCTGTCTCTCTTCTTCATATCCTCAATGTTAAATGCTAAGAGGAAAGATCAGCACCTGTTTTGCCCTCTCCTTCTGGGTTTAATAGAAACAGACAAGCTGTTGGACAATCATGGCAAGGCAGAATATGCAGGGATATTCAGAGGCACTCAGTCACTTGCTGGTTTGCACAGCATAGCTTGATAGTAGCAGACTTAGAAACAGAGGTAAGCTACTGATAGCTGGTTTTCCCATTATAGTAAGCAGAGTTTAAAGTGTATTATATTCATCATCTCCTTCCCAGATAGCTAGGAGAGAAAAGTGTAAAATTAAAGAGACAGTTTAGTGTAGTGGTTAAGGCATCAGGCTAGCCACTAGACACAGGGAGATAGTGAGTTCTACTCCCAATTTAGGCACAAAGCCACCTGGATGATTTTGGGCTAGCCCTAGAAAAGAGGCAATGGCAAACCACTTCTGTAAAACCTTGCCAAGAAAACTTCCCGGTAAAGTCTCTGAGAATTGGATACAACTGAGCAGAAGAAAAAGAAACGGTTGTATTGATATACACATCCTGCAAGGAAATAATCCTACAGAGCATACTCAAAAATGTATTTTTTAACTTTGGTGGAGTTAACTTACAGATATATTTGCATAAAATTGTACAGTACTATAAACATTTTATTTTCCAGCATTCGGTACAGTGTGGCGAGACGCAATTATGAGACGCATGCGCTCTGCACAGAATTGTTTTGAGAGAGTGCGCCGCGCGCAAGTGGCTTTGTTTACTTCTTACCGAAACACAACACGGCACACACGTATGTATTAGACTCACTTCTTTCTCAGTGAATATTCAATCATACACAGGTGAGCACAATAATTCATATTTTATTAATTCATTATCTATTTAATAATTTCCAAATATGTATAATTTTATTTACAAGTTTCTTCGCTTATGTTATTGTTTCAGTTTTAATAATTACCGGTAATTTTATTTATTCATAATGAATGTGCTTGCATCGTTCGTGTAGCTCTATATTTTATTTTTAATTATGTTGCAATGAATAAAATGTTTCTTTACGATATTTTTTTTCTTCAATTTATTTGTGTCCTCCTTCTCATTGTAAAAAAGTTGGTCACCTTAGTATAAGTGATTGTTGATTTTGCTCTCTGTTTATATACAATAGCTTGTCCTGCCAGTGTTTGTGGGTGTATGGTTTTCTCCTTGGTATTTCTTCCTTGATTAGGATATTGTTTTCTGCTTGATTGTTTGCCTGGTATTAATTCCTGCTAATCTTGCTGTTGCCTGCTACAGAGGATGTGTTATGGTCCTTTTTGTTTCCTTCTTTACTTTTTTTTATTGTCTCTTTTTGAATGGTGTGTACATAATCCATGCTCACCTGGGTGTCGGCTGTTGGATAGGATGTGTTTTGGTCTCTTTATTTCCTACTTGGCTTTTTTATTGTCTCTTTTGAATGCTGTGTACATGTGGTTAAGCCCAGATAAGCAGGGATTAACACCTAACAAACAGTCAAGCAGAAAACAATAATCCAGGAAATACCAAGGAGAAAATCACACTCACACTCACCAGCACTGATAATGTTACCTAATCAGATAATGAAATGATGGCAAGCAAACAACCATGCTCAGAGAACACTTAAGACTCCATAGGTAGAATTTTTTTCTTTGCACTTGGCTACTCTAGAGTACCTATGTATCATATTTTACTGTGGACAGTCCTGCATTTAACTTTGTCTTCTTTGAAAACAACTGACTGATCTAAATTGGCATTAAAATAAAGGATCACAAGAAAGGAGAGTCCTGAAATTGTTTTTTCAGGGTTAGCAGCTGGACAGCAGATTCAGCAAAGAGAGATTCTTTGATCACAGTTTAATATTGACATCTATTTAGTTAGTGATGATTTCTACATTTGTATATATAATAAAATTCATAACATGAAAACATTCTGCAGCCCTAATGTCCTGACTTTTTAAAGTGATAAGTTTCTTTCTTTTTTGCATTTCTTTCTTCCCTCCTTTGCTGAACAATAATTTGAGTAGGTAAATAAAGGATAGAATACCAGATTTACAGATTTTCTACACAAACCCTGTAATCTCTAGAAAGAATTAAATAGACATGTGTGGCATATGACTTGTTGCAAGCAGAATTATCCCCTTTGAAGCAATCAGGAGATTTTCAATGTTGCTGCATTTAATTCCTCATTTTGGGACTCAGCTAGGTTGCCAGATATGCTAAGCTTTGACAGTTTGAGGTTGAGATATTAATTCTATTATAGAGATATGTGAGTTAGACTGGAGAGCACAAACAGTTGGGTCTGGAGACATTTTGCACATTAACACTAAATTATCTATAAGGAGCAATAAAAATACAACAGAAATAGACTTTTTTCTGCTTGCTTTTGCCATGAAAACCTGTGCTTCAGCATCCTTCCTATGGTCTTGTAATAGCTACATTTCTAATCACTACTACCACTATTACAGCCATTCCAATTCTATCGCATCCTGATGCCCTGTAGCTTCTTGTTGGACCTTATTTACTATATGTGTGCTCTTTTTCTCCCTTCCATAATGAATTAGCTCTTCTTCCAGCTTTCAAGTCTTCTGGAGAAATGTCCTGTGGACCATTCTCCTGCACAGAAATTTAAAAGGAAAACTTCAAAGCAAAAGTTTTAATTAAGAAGTTTAATTCATTCCATCCAGATTTGAACAGTGATCAAAGTTTCTTGTACCACTATAGCTCTTCATTAATTTAGCAGTGTTTGGAATGCTGTTTTGTGAAGGGTCATTTATTTTATCTAAATTGCAACCTATTGTACTTTACATTTTACAGTCATTTAAATCATCCTCCTTTACAATGAGTTTCTCCAACCTATACTACCAAAATCTTTTTACAAAATCATGCTTCTGCCATGTGATAAAGCCATTAACAATTACCTAATCTGTCTTTAGCTTGAATGGTCTTTTTTGTTTGTTTGAGTTTTGCTGTTCTGAACTAACACAGCTGGTAGGGAATCACATTGTGGTTGGGTACTAACATACAGATGTAATCAGAATGTCTCTTTTCCAAACCCCATCAGGTCCTGAATATATTTGCTTTGATCAAGGAACATATGCATCTTTCTGAAAGGCATGTAGCACAGATCTGGTACTTCTATTACAGTAAAAAAAGGGCAAGCACTACAACGGGAAATCTCTTTACACATGGAAGCTTCCATATCAGTTTAAAACAAACACTGGGTTAAAATCTGTGCAACCATAATAGCTATTTGATTAGAATAATATGTAAAAAAATTAACCTACAGGTAGTTCTTGCTTAAGACCATTCATTCAGTGACCATTTGAAGAGATGAAGTTATGGCAACACTGAAACAAATGGTAGCAATGACCTGTCCTCCAAGTTACGGCAGTCACAACATGCCTATGGTCACATGATCAAAAACTGGGCACTTGGCAACTGGCCTGCATTTGTTTAACTTTTTCCACACACCTATCTGCCCCTCCATACCTGCCCTGGTACTCCATTACTGTTGCCTATCTCTTGCCACCATCTTCTTCCCACCGCTGGCCCAGGATCCAAGAACTGGGTGAGGGTGGTGCCCCCAAAATGCCCATGATGAGCATGGCGGGTTGTGGAGCCTCCTCTGCTGAAGGGAGGTCAACAGGCCCAACTAGGTAGCAAGATGGAGCTGTCAGAGGAGGCAAGGAAGTGGTATGGTCAACAGCTCCCCAGGCAAAGGCAACAGCTGTCACTTCAACCAGAGAGCCACTGCCCATACTACCACGCTGCCTCCTCCCTAGCTGGGCCCAGACAGCATCCTTTAGCAAACTAGACTCTGCCACTCTGCCATAGTCACTGCACACTCGTATCTGGGGCTTTGTCCTTGTTATTTAATGGGTCTTTATTTTTCTAGCATTTGGGGTTATATTATTTATTTAGTTTATATCCTACTTTTCTTCCAGGATCCCACAGAATCAAATATATTTTTTCTGCTTAATTTCCACAATAATCCATGAGATAGGTTGTGCAGAGGAATAGTAATTGAGATAAAGTCATCCAGTGTAATTCCATGGCTTAATGGGCATTTGAGCTTTTGCCTCTTCCATCCTTCTTCAAACCTCAACCTCTATCCTCCTGTGGTTATCACTTGTTCATTTCATGAGGATTTTCACTCAGTCAATAAAAAGCTCCAATTAACAAAAATAATTTGAAATTTGGGGTCTTAAAATACAAAGTACAACCTCTCTTGAATAGAAGTTCACTGGAATGAAGTTTGATGAAGCATTCTTGCTAACTTATGAATATCAAAGCTCCATATTCTTTCATTGTGGCAAGTAGGCCATATATAAAGACTGTGTATCTCTGGTTAAATAGTATTTTAAATATTTGCTGATTTGATCTTTTTGTCCTTCATTATATGAATCCGGTAAAAATCTCATTTAAGTAAACCGGATGTACCTAAATAGTACAGAGATCATTGGGATGAAGTGAGTTATTTACAAAGCTCACACCAACTAAAGAGAAGAGATTGTCACTTAAGGTAAAGGTAAAGGTTTCCTCTGTCCAGTTGTGTCCAACTCTAGGGGGCTGATGCGCATCTCCGTTTCTTAGCTGAGGGAATCAACATTGTCTGAAGACACTCCTGTGGCCAGCATGGCTGTATACCAAAGGTGCATGGAACGCTGTTACTTTCCCACAGAAGTGATACCTATTGATCTACTCACATTTACATCCTTTCAAACTGGTAGGTGGACAGGAGCTGGGGCAAGGAACGGGAGCTCACCCTATTGCACAGCACTCGGATGGCAAAAATGAGCTATCAGCTTTTCAGATGACAAACTCAGCATCTTTAACCGCTGAGCCATCATCATCCCCCTTTTATCACTTACCTTTCTGTTAATCTACCTGGTTATAGGAGAGCAGCTTGTACTCATCCATCAGCCAGAGTAACTGGCATTCTGCACCACCTGCTGTTCATGAAGAATATCATGGCAGGACTGAGAACAATCTTGTCCAAAGAGCAGTGGAAAAAAGCAACATGAAGGAGTTTACTTTGCCCACCAAGTCAAATAAATACTCAGCTCTGCCTCCTATTGACAGTTCTCCTGAGCCCAGAGAGTAGCACACCTTGGCCATTTAAACAAAGTATGATCAGTATTGACCAGGGGTAGTCAACCTTGGCTCTTTTATGACTCGTGGACTTCAACTCCCAGAATTCCTGAGCCAGCACAGCTGGCTCAGGAATTCTGGGAGTTGAAGTCCACGAGTCATAAAAGAGCCAAGGTTGACTACCCCTGGTATTGACCATAACACCCTCCAAATCATTACTCTGTCCTCATGAAGATCTAATTCTCTCCTTCCTTTGTCCCACTTCGCTCGTGTATCTTCTCTTTTAAACCCTAAAGCCAAGCTCAATCTACCCCCTTCTTTCTCATTAATATCAACCTCTCCAAGAAACAACTTCTCTGAAAATCTTGATAATATACAATAAGCAAATCAAAAGACAATTCCAGATGTTTTTCC
The DNA here is from genome assembly GCF_001527695.2 of Protobothrops mucrosquamatus. Classification (NCBI taxonomy): domain Eukaryota; kingdom Metazoa; phylum Chordata; class Lepidosauria; order Squamata; family Viperidae; genus Protobothrops; species Protobothrops mucrosquamatus. The sequence continues at coordinate 32,454 of NW_015389730.1, read as the reverse complement.
TTATTGGCGATACTTTATATGGATTAGATAAGACTGTGATATTTAAGAATGTAAACCAGGGTGAAATTTAGATACATTTAATTATAGCTGCCTTGAATTCTTAAAGGAATAACTGGATATAAATCTAATAAATAAATTACTAAATAATCATGGAGTAGAATCCCTGATGACTTTCTCTATTAAATGGCACCATAGTGATATAAAAATAAGGAGGCTTGGCAGGCAAGTGTGTTAGACTTTGATTTCCACATTATCATTACTTGGACTTTTACATTTAAACATAGTTTAATTTAAATTTATGTGCTTTCAGCCTCCCTAAGATAACAGGGATTTTTGTTCTACTGTATAGAGCTTGGTGCAATTTTAAAAGTTTCCTATATTCCTCAAGAAACTTATAATGATCAAGTAGAGTACCTATAATTCCTTCAGGGGCTTCTAAAAGGTCCTTTGCAATATTATCACCTCAACCTAAGAAGAGATTGTCAAGAGAATGTCAGTAGGAAAGGTCAGAATCAGGCTAATTTAAATTCCTGTCTATAAAGATTGAACCATAAGCAGTCTCGCTTTCCTCTAGAAATGGATGCATATGCTACTTTTTATTTATATTATTTTGGGTACATGTGGCAACCAGTGGCATTTCAATCTTCATGATCTAGCTATAAAGCTATTTCTTCAACATTAGAGCACCAATTTCTATTATTTATCAGATTGATCTCAAAGGAACCGAAAGAGAAGAGCTATGGTGGATGAGATCAAAGTTAAAGCATCTTGTTTCCAATTTTCTATTTTGTTTTGATGCATCAGATTATTGTCCAGCATATACCCAGAGGAAACCCTGCACACAGCAAAAATTGACACTTGGCATGAAGATCTTGACCTGTTACTTGTGCTGTGTGTTTAGTATTCTGGGATAAAATGCCTCTGAACATTAAGTGTCTATCAGTCATTGATGGAATTAGGTAAGAATGAATTTACTAATTTCCACTAGTGTGGGAAAGCACATCCTTCTCTCCTTCTACTGATGCTCATCAAGTTTCATCAAGCCCTTTAGTTCCGGTGTCCTCACAATGATCAGGAGAATCACACTTTTCATGGTAGCAAATAGCTTTCATTAACTGTGACAGCTGTAACAGTGGCAGCTGGCTCCTTCAAAATACTTCTTTAAACATGACATGAAGTGGACCAATTTAACTTTTTTTTTCCCTAAATACAGTGTGTCCTTTCATTCTTGTCAGGTTGCATCATGAACGGTTAAGAACAAAAAGCCCGACCAGTCTCTTTTAAAAAGCAAAGAATAGTCATGTATAATTAGTCTCCTGGAAGATGGATTTGCAGTAGCAGAAAAGGAATTTGAAGAAAAATATTAATTGGATTCCTGTGCTATCCACTTTCATGCTTGGGTTCTGTTGGAGGATGTGCAGACATACTTTCTCCCCAAAAGCTGCAATCTTCATATGGGGTCATGTTTTCCAACCTTCAGCAGTGAGGAGTCATTTGCTTTGCCACCTCCTCCGAGTACAGTATAAACCTTCTCTACTCCATTTACTGAAAAATACATGCAGCTATTTAATCTTGTTGAGGTAAGCAAATAAACCAATTAATTTTTAAATTGATGACTCATCCTGACTAAAGTTTATAAAAGCTGGGTGTGACACAGTCTGCATAGCTTCCCTACACTTTTATACTGGAATATAATTTTCTTCCAGATGGATATGGGGTGATTTCATGATGGTCATAGCAAAACTGTTGCTAACAATGGTGTTAGAAATGCCAACTCATGATGATGATGTCTTTGTATTCATTTCTAGCTTTGAAATCCGTTCTTGGCTACCCAACGCCTAACTCAGCTTTCCTCAGTTTTATGCCCTTCAGTTGAACTGGACTTCACCTCCTACTACTGCAATCTGCAAACATGGAAATTGTACTTTAGCACATAAGGGGTGTAGGCATTCAGTTGGGAAAAGCTGCTGAAATTTTTCTAATTCTAATTTTAACTTATTGTTTCAGCTGGGTTATTATACAATAAATGCATAAACATAAGAAAGGAGTATCATTTCTTTCATTGGACCTAGCTGGTAGAGTGTAGCTTCTCATGATGTTGCTATTCCTACTATGAAAAGGATCTGTATTACTGTGCCTGGGATTTGTCTCTATAGGGAGAAAATCTTGAAAACTGTGGGCTCTTTTTACGGATTCAAGCCTTTTCAAGACATTTTTCCCATCATGTCAAGCTTGGAGCTATGACTTGTGAAAAGTCCCTAATGTGTACTGACAAGGCAGCAATTTACTGTATACGGAATTGTGGCTGAAGGTGAGCGCCATGAAGACACATGCCAGACTGGATAGTGGAGTGGAATCTCAATTAATAAGATGGATGGCCAGGTTAATATTAATACATTATTATTAACATTATTATTAACAACATATTATTATGTTAATGCATTATTATTAACATAATAATGATTCTACAACAACAACAAGACAGAAGTCCTGTTTGCCCAGAAACCATATAATTCTCCTTTGATTCTGTTTTAACCTGGTTGGATTATCACCCCTTAAGGAGCAGGTTCATGATTTGTGGGTCTTTCTAAACTCCTAGCTCAGTGGTGGTGAACCTATGGCACGGGTGCCAGAGGCGGCACTCAGAGCCCTCTCGGTGGGCACGTGCACCATCGCCCCAGTCCTAGGCCTTCAGCTGGGTTTTATAAAACCTTTTCGCTTTAGGCCTCCGCCGCCGTGTGCAAAAAAAAAAAAGGTTCAATCAATCAATTTTAACTTCTCGTGGGAAAAAAAAGATCTTGCAAAGTTGGAATTGATTGATTGAACTTTTTAGTCCCACCCAGTCTGCTGTTACCACCGCAGCCACACCCACCCAATGGGCCACACCCACCCGGCACCCAACGATGCATAAGTGGGTTTTGGGTTGCAGTTTGGGCACTCGGTCTCTAAAAGGTTCGCCATCACTGTCCTAGCTACTGCTAAATCGGCAACTGGAGGGCATAGTTGGGATGGTCTGCTCACCTTTGGGTGGTGCATCAATTGTAGCTCAACCTTAAGCAGGAGGCATAGGTAGCAATTACTCATGTCCTTATCAACTCTTGGTTAGATTACAACAATGTATCTTGAAGACTATCTAGAATCAGCAGTCGCTAAAGAATGCAACAACCTATTCTCTGGTCCTGAGAGTCACTAGAATGATATGAAAACAGTGTTGTGGCTGCTATTGTTGCCAGTAGACTTCTAAGGGTAAATCAAAATGTTGGTTTTCTCTTATAAAGAACTATATGATTGGTACCTTAGTATCTTCAGGATTGCATGAGAAATGCAGTGCCAACCATCTAATGCTTGCTTCCCTTCTAGGGCTATTAGATACCAGGAAGAAGAACTAGAAATATTTTTCTGTAGGTGCTCAATCTCTATATGAATGACACCTTCTGTGCCTTTTGAAAGGTACTCAAAACATAATTGTTTCAAACAACATTCAGTCTGGGATGTCACTTACACTGAAGAATTAGGGCAATTGTATTTTAATACAACTGAAGATAAAATTACAAGTTTTTCAGATTTTTATAAGTATATAAACAGCCAAGAGCCCAAATGGAGCTGATGTTATACAAATAATGTAATAAATGATGACACAATTACATATATTTCTGCATCAGAATAATTCATGTCTCAAATATCTGAGAGAATTGTGCTGTTAAAGAAAGAAAAAAAACTTTCTAGTGACAGCATAATTTGATTCTCTTTCCCTGTCAGGCTCTTCCTGTCATTAGATCCTCGGGGAAGCTACATCATTATTTTAATTAAAGCAGATCCTATAATCTTGCAAGTGTCAGAAAGCATGCTGAAGCCCATAATATGACTCATGCAAGCAGAGGCAATGATAGTGCTATACTGTTCTACCATCAAGAGAGGTCTGATGAAGAATGAAGAATTGCAAGTGCTGTATCAGACATTACAGTTAAGAAAGATCCTAGAGTGGCCACACGCCCTATTTTTGTAAAAGATATTCCTATCTGAAATAAAAGTATTTGAAAAGTTGTCCATACCAGCTCCAGTTTATAAACTCCTGAAGAGAGAATCAGAGGTCTTGCAGTTGTCCATTAACATTGAGCCCTGGCTGTAGATTGAACATGCACGCAAGTCATCTGGCCCTTATGATAAGATGTATTTACATAATAGTCATAATTTCTAGATTTGCATGAATATATAACTTGCGTAATTTTTAAGCAAATGTGTGATCACTTTGCCTTAAAAATGTAATGGATCATATCATAGCATTTCTTTCGTTTCTTTTTTCCTCCAACGGGGAACAGTGAGTAGAGGAAAAGCAGCTAGAAAAACTTGGCCAAATGTTAATTTAAGAAACTGATCCTACTTTTAAAAAAAGCTTTCTGATCTTCTTTGAGGAATTAACCATAAGGCAGGCTAGAGTTTACAGAATTGCATGCTTATCAATGATACCTGAAATAGTATAAGATTCCTGCCTTGAAGAGGGGATTAGACTAGAAGACCTCTGAGGTCCCTTCCAGTCCTATGATTGTATGATTCAAATGTATCATGGTATCTAATAAGATAAGATAAGATAAGATAAGATAAGATAAGATAAGATAAGATAAGATAAGATAAGATAAGATAAGATAAGATAAGACAAGACAAGACAAGATAAGATAAGATAAGATAAGATGAGATGAGAAAAGATAAGATGAGAAAAGATAAGATAAGATAAGATAAGATAAGATAAGATAAGATAAGATAAGATAAGATAAGATAAGATAAGATGATAACCTTTATTGTCATTTTTATACTGTGGGTACAATGGCACACATCAAAAATGAAATTTAGTTGCCCGCTCTCAAAGTGAAACTCATACATGACACACACCTAAAGACTATGAACAACATATGTATAGACCCATATCCCTACACATACGTAGCGATAAATATTAAATATTGTCCATCTTGAATATATACAGTAACGGAAGGAGGAAGCTTGAGAGTTCGCAAAGTTAACGCTGTATGGAATGAAACTCTGGCTGAATCTGGATGTTCTGCTTCGGATACCACGAAGCCTCCTCCCAGAAGGTAACAAGGAAAACAGGTCGTAAAGAACCCTCATGAACATAGTCTAGGTCAGGGGTGTCAAACTACCGGCCCGCGGGCCGGATGGATCATAGCAAAACCGCGCCCACCCCATTGCCGGCAATGGCAAAAAAGTTGTAATACGTCGCGACACATCACGTGATGTTGCGAGTTTGACACCCCTGGTCTAGGTCAATCAGTCAATGGATATCATGTATAATCATGTGCCTGCCATTCTTTGTAAGACTTTCCTTTTACCATCCCTCTGTAAGCTTTTTGTCAATAAAATATAGAAAGATTATATAGACAAGTCCATCAAAAGAAAAAAATCTTTTTTCTGCAGTTATTTTCAGAACTGAACCATAATGTGTTGTGCAAAGTATCTCTTATTCTTCATTATTTTCTATGCTTTGATTCTTGGGATTTTCTACTAAGACCAGTGATTGGAGGAATTTTAGAACAAAATCTAGTATTGGCCATAAGGTTCAAAATCAAAATTTCTTTCATATTAAAATAACTGAACACTTCAATTGATATATATATACGTGCTATGCACATCAATCTGTGCATGTTTGTTCATAAGTCTCACTCTCAAAAAGATTTAATCCTAACAAATTTATCGAGAAGAGGAACTAAATAATGTCATTCTATATGTACCGCCTCAGAAATAAGTCTTACCAAGTTCCAAAAATTTTATTCTTTAGTTAATGGGCTTTAAAAGGCTCAAGCAGGTTTATGCTTTTTATTCTTAACTAGCTGTACCCGGCCACGCGTTGCCGTGGCTCAGTCTGGTTAAATGGAAAAGAAAGAAAAGAGAAAGCGCACGTTTGTAATATGTAGCGTGTGTTGCTTTTACGTCCAACAGATGGTGCTGTTTTTCAAAAAAGCATGTTTTTACCTGCCACAGGTGTGACATCTATATAATAGTAGGTATATAAAAACACGCGCGTATTCGAATGCAACGTTGTGTCAAAATTTCAAAGCAATCAGTGAAGAACTTTCAGAGATTTAAGATTTTGAACAAATGAACATTTACATTTTTATTTATATAGATTGTTTATACATTTAATTCTGATCATGTGTAATGGGTGTGTATGAACAGGATATTGCTAGATTTTTTGCTGTTTGAGGTAATACAATACAATTAGTCTTCAGAACTCCTCAAGTATATATTCTCCAACTTGTTTTGGTATCTGAAGTTTTTAAAAAATGCCTTTTATTCCTTTGCAATAAAAATGTAATAATAAAATAAAAATGTATTGCCATGAAGTGGCAGCTGCATGTTGCTTACTTGTAGGATAATTCTCTCAATCACACTCTGAGGAACAAGTTCTCCTTGAAAGCTATTATATTGTTAAGACTCTTGTCAACTTTTGAATGCTGTGTGGCCATGTTCCAGCACCTTTCAAAACTTCCACATGAACAATTGAACGAATACTCATGCATTCACTTCAAGGAATTTCATGAAATCTAGGAATTTTTAGTGCTGGCTAAACTTTGTTACAAGATAATATTGTCAAAAGCATAAGAAGATCTCTGAGGGATCAGGCCAACTTCATCCCATCCAGCATTCTCTTGCCATACAGGACAACCAGTGTCTATGGGAATGTCACAGCAGAACATGAGTACAATATCACCTCCTACTCATATTCCCCACCAACTGGTATCAGGAGTTTATGCCTCTGAAATTGAAGGTAGCAAATAGCAATCAGCTGTATCAGCCCTCAGGAGAAGCTACTAATATTCTTATTCTTCATGAATGTGTCCTTCCCTTTTTAGCCATCCAAAGTGCTGACCATTGCTATAGTTTCTGACTGCAACCATAATTAACATCTGAACTATGTTTTCTTTTCTCCATCCTGCATCTCCTGCCATTCAGCTTGATTATATGACTCTGTTATCACCGCAAGAGAGATTGGTGAGAGGAAAAAACCCAACATTATCCTATTCCCTTATCATTCCAATGTGAATATTGCAGATGTGCCCCCCCTTTTTTTAAAATCCTAAATTTAAAAAAAACAAAGAAACTATGTCAATTCCAAGGAATTGTTGCTAGAGGAGAAAAAGGAGTGATGATACTTACCTGAGAAGAACTGGCTAATGGAGTGAGGCAGAAGAGTTAGGAAAGCCAGTGGGCTGGCAAAGGAAGTTGAGAGTGCAGCAGAAATATAAGCCACCCCAGCCACCAGGGAATCAAGGCAAGCCAAGGAGGTATATAGACAGAACATGATGAAGTTCCGCATATTAGTATTCCCAATGCAGTTCCCTGTGAAGAAACAGTGGTGGTCATGCCTCTGCGTGGTTCGGGCACACAGTCTACAGAAGTGAGTGCCAGGCAGGGCTGAAGCAGGGGACTTGTTTCCATCTGGCCACTCAGTCACCCCTTTGGCTCCTCTAGCCAAATCTGGGCCCTTCCCCAGGTCCTCCTCGGGGGAGTTCTGTATTACCAGGATGTAGTTGCCCAAAGCATTAGCTGAGAGATACAGAAAGAGAGCCCCATGCAGCAGAGCAGAGGAGAAAAGTGGGGTGGCGGAAGGGTCTTTGAACATGCTTGGAATGAAGAGGAAGAGCTGGAGGACGAAGGTCACTAAGGAGATACAGAGGAAGTAGACTGGAGCGACCACATTGAGAAACCTGAGCATTAGCATTGTGGATTACATTCCTGCAGAGGAGAGCAAGAAGAGAACATGCATTACCACCAGCAATCTCATCCTGTCACTTGCTCTTTCCCAGTCATGTCAGGTTCCATACCTTCTTAGCCAATTCACTGTTGGGAAGACAACCCCCTCCCACAGCCCCTTATTCTCCTTCCCCTCTGTTTGGAGGCAATCCCCTCTTCTCCTTGTCCTCTTCACTTCCTGCTCAGCCAGGGTGCAAAGAGATTCTTTCCAAGAGAAGAGGATCTCTCTGTTGTACTTCAGAGATGCCACTGGAGCCTCAGATATGATTATGGAGTTTGATGGATAACACCGGCTTTTCTTCTGTCCCTGCCTACTTTCCTGGCAGCCCCTAGACTTCCTGGCTCAAGTTCTCTCCACAGTTGCCTGGAAGTGTATTCCATTGACTAGTGAGTTTACTTTAAGTAGAGACATGGGGGATTCATTTCAAAGTCTGCAGTTCCAGAGTCCCTCTTCTGTGTAGGATGCCCTTCTAATGATTGTGCAATATTATTGAATAATAGTGGGGAATTGGGGACTATTCTAATTTGCTGCAATAGAGATCACGAACAATGCTCTAATTTAGCATGGAAAGCCACAAATCTTCTCAGCTGCTGTCTGGACATACACATAATTAGGAAATGCTGCAAACAGCTGCTGAAGTGCTGCCCAGCCTCCAGCAGTGCACTGGGAAGGAACTCTGCCATACAGCCCAAGCTCTTGCTTTCTTCTTTCTGTCTGGCTGGTGTGACTGTGCAGTCACCAAACGTTCACTTCCAGACATCCAAACATGGATGCTTTCCTATGACTACTTCTCACCTCCTCCCCACCCCGCCTTTCTCACAGTGTCTCTAGGCTCCGTTCTCTGTTCCAAAACAAATCTATGTACGACACATACATAAAGCACTCTATGACAAATCTTTAAAAGACAGGGTTTAAAAAAAGAGGAAAAAAAAGAATGACTGCAGTAAAGAAACCAATACACAAAGCATTCTGTTCCCTAGCAGCAGTCCTGGTTTTCATACAGACACATATGCACACTCACAGACACACAGACACATGCCACCCATTCATTGTCTCTAGTGAAATGCAAACTTGGGAACTGCATTTCTCCAAGAAAAGATTCTTACGGCTTTAATTCACGTAGCTTAAAACAGCAAAGAACTTTTCTGGGCCAGCACTTTGATCCTGACGCCAAGTGACTTCCTTCTCCACTTCTGAACTCAAGAGAGATGTCTAGTTACCTGTCTGCCAGGATTATTAAATAACCTTGGAATCCCCTTGCTAGTAGCCTTTGTGGATTCCCCCACCCTAACGTACAGATACAGACACACACACAAACACACAAAGACACACACACATTTACACAGACTTACCTAGATGCCTAAAGCCAAGCAGTAGGTGCTGTCCATTCAGCACCGTCCTCCTTATATGTCGTGGCGCCCCAGGCCAGCGGCTGCTTTTTTGTCGGCAGCAGCAATGTGAAGAGCAGAAGGACTCAGAGAGCTCCCGTTAGAAGCATCGCCGCTGCCACCAGCTCTCCAATGCACAGGGCTCAGTGGGGGTCCTCTCTCTGCAGCCCCCACAGGTCCCTGCTTTGTCTTAACAGGGGAGCTGTCCTCCCCTTCAGCGCCCTGATGTGCGTTCACTTGAGGAGCACCACAGGGAGCTGTCCCTTCAGCACCACCAACAGCCGCACTCTCGCTCCCTCGCTGGAGAGGCGGGGGTATAAACAGCAGTCTGTGAAAATCCGGAAGAGGTGCACCTCTCTACCTGGAGCCTTTCCAGGCAGACTTCCTGAACATGGAGTTGAGCCTAGAGACTCAGAAAGGTAAATGACCTGTGGAATAAGAAAGAAAATACAAGCTTTTCACTTGGAGTTCAACTATTCTCTTCTCTTTCCTCCCAAGCTACATCCATTTCAATCTTTTTTTTTTTTCCCTATGAGGGTGATCAGAGGCTGATGAAAAGCTTCAAGCGAGACATAAGGGCAATCATACACCCACAGGGTTGCCCTCTAAGTGCCATTTATTACTGAAAGCTTTGTTGTGTTTGTCATTAGGTTTAGCACATATGGTAAATGTCTTCCAGATTGCTTTGAAAAATTAAAGAGATGAGTAATCATTTCTGGACCAAAATCATGACAAAGTTTGAGATTGTATTATATAATTAAGTAAAATCCAGTTTCTGCCTAGTAGCGATTGATGAGCACTGAGATACTGTGTACCTGTTTAAATGCTCCTTCCCCTAATTCTAAATATTAGTCCATACTGGATCAGGCAGTGCATGCACTTGGCAGTCATGATGGAACTGGATAAGTCTGACTGCACAGCAAACTGATGACTGATTCAGAGACTTTTTTTCTTTAACCTGAATTGAGGCATTCTGAATGTGAATTGGTATATATTGCACATATCCCTTAATTGGTGATGCAGGCAATTATTGACTTGCAAGGTAGTTTTTAGATATCATATCTTGGAATGGAAAACATGAGCATGCATGGTGTAAAACTGGGTTTTGGTTGTGCTTATGACATACTGAACAGTAGTACTCTTACTATTAGCAAGGAATGCTGCATATACCATAGATATATAGTAGCTAAGTCTGGAACCTAGCCCAGACCTTTTCTATATTTCTAGAAATCATGTATGTTTTCATTGATCAAGGCAGATTGATGAGAGTAAATGTCAAAGAGGAAGAATTTAAAAATGAAATTAAAAAAAATACAAACACATAGTGTGTCTGTGAAATTAAGAGAAAGGAAAAGAATGTAAAAGAGCTAAATAAAGGTTTACGTGTAATGGAGTTGAATGAAGTATGCAATTAAATATGAATGAAATGGCCAAACCTATATCAGAAAATGTACATTGCTATCAGCTGATGGTTATGAGTTAAAATTAAACTAAAAATTTGTAAGTTGGTGAGGGTTGCTTATTACACTTAAATGAATGGGATAGTTGAAGAATTAAATATCAGTTCTGATAAAAGCTGTAATATTTTAAATGAATGTAATTGGGGTGGGTGGAGGAGATAAAGGTTCTTCTGAGATGGCTATCAATGGATGAATGGGAACAGAGAAAACTGGCACATTTGAATAAATACTGAATAAGGATTGTGATTTATTTCCTTAAAAAACCTATGCTTGTTTTAAATTCATATTTACTGTATGTCTTTTCATTCTTACACACAGAAGAGGAATGAAGATAAATCTAAAAACATCACAGTATTGATTGGACAATTGGAACAACAACAAAACTAAGAGAATTACTAGAGGATACAAGGGTGAACAGGTGAATAAAGTTAAAAATAAAAGTGATGAGATTATTTGAGATGAAACTGAAATGAGAAAATGCTGAAAGGAACATTTTGTATATTTGTATAGAAATGGTGGTAATATATTTTAAGAATGGAATTGAGCTTAATAGTATAAATGTTATCCAAGTCCCCAAGTAAAAGTATGGTAAGTACCACACTTACCTGGGGATAAGATGGAAAGCCAATAAATGTTTTTAAATAAATAAATAAATAAATAAATAAATAAATAAATAAATAAATAAATAAAGAAAGAAAGAAAGAAAGAAAGAAAGAATGAATGAATGAATGAATGAATGAATGAATGTCATGCTAAGAGAATCTAGAAAAACTGTAAGGTTATTATTATAGATTCTATAAATAAATAAACATTATAACATGGAAAATATTTATGAAGTGGCTGGAAGACTTTTTAAATCTGCATAAAAACTATTTCTATGCCTGCCCCATGAATAAATGATCAGTTTAACTTGTTCACTCAAAACAAAGTGTTAACACCTTCAGAAGTATTTGTTGAATAAAATCTTGGTCCCATAAATGGTACAAGGGAGATTTCTTTCTCCCTTTTTCAGTGTTTCACAAGAAATTTAATCCTAAATATGATGCCTATCAAATTGGGTTTTGTAATCAATGGATGTGATTGTTTTATTGTCATTTAGAGACTTTTTACCTCCTGAATTGCATGTGGTGATGCAATAATTTAATAATAATTGGTCCTCAATTTAATTTCTGCTGTAAGAACCTGCTATGTTAGAACATCTTTTGGATATAATATCTAGTAGCTATTTATACAACAATGATCTTATATTCTTGGTGAACTGATGTAAGGAAAACAGCGTAGTTTTAAATACTGGAAAAACCAAAGAGATCATTGTCAATTTCAGGAAAGGCAGGCACAGCCACACTTCTCTGTGCATCAATGATTCACCTCTGGAGATGGTTATCAGCATCAAATTCCTGGGTGTGCAGTTAACAAGTAGGTTGGCTTGGTCGCTCAACAGCGAGACGTTGGTGAAGCAGTCACAGCAGTGCCTGCATTTTCTGCGTCACATGAGAAAAGCACATCTTCCTTCCTCTGTCCTTACCACTTTCTACAGAGGGATGATCGAGAGCATCCTGTCATACAGCATCACAGTCTGATTTAGACATCACTGCTTCAGACAGGAAGGCAGTGCAGAGAGTGGTCAGGGTGGTTGAAAAGATTGTTGGCAGTTCCCTCCCTTCCATCCAGGACATAGCATATAAGTGTTGCTTGAGCAGGGTCCGGAAGGTTGTCTGGGACACTACACATCCTCTTCACGACCTGTTTTCCTTGTTACCTTCTGGGAGGAGACTCTCTGGTATCCGAAGCAGAACATCCAGATTCAGTCACAGTTTTGTTCCATACAGTATTAATCTTGTGAACTCTAAATCTTCCTCCTTCCGTTATGTATTCAAGATGGACAATGATTAATATTTATATGTTACTTACATGTAAGGGTGTAGGTCTATACATATGTGGTATATACTATATTTAAATGTGTGTTTTGTATGTGTACACTTTGACAGCAAGCAACTAAATTTCATTTTTAATGTGTGCCATTGTGCCCACAGTAAAAAATGATAATAAAGGTTATCTATTTATCTATCTATCTGATCACTTGGAGGTATTCTATGAATTTTAGATTTATGATCAAATGATTATTTCCTCAGTCTCCATCTTTCGTTATCTTTCTGCTATGCCTGACAATTGGAAGAATATCAGTCTTGTTCCTCTATTTCTAATCATCAAATTCAAAAATCACCAGTTCCTTTTTTTTCCATTTTCAGCCAAAGGTCCATAATACCTCAATGGTGTTCCAGTCACTCGTCTTTTCCTTAATCAAACAAATTAATTTACGAATTTTGCAAATTCTGTCATCTTCACCAGGTATTCCTCCACTGTAGGTAATTCTGAGTCTTTCCATCTTAATGCATATAATAATATCTCTTAGAATAATGGCTTAAAAGTTTTACATTCTGTTAATAAGGAAGACATTAAATATATGGCTGATTTAAAAATAATTAAAAACAGAATATATTCATTTTATTTCCATAAGAGGCACAGTAGCTCAGTAGCTTAAAGACTCTGGAAAAAGTCTTAGCTCTGTCAGTTCAGATCCTAGCACTGTGTGACAAAGTGAATTCAGGTCACTTGCCTTGACTCCTGCCAACCTAGCAGTTATCTACATGCAAGTAGATAAATAGGTACCACGTCAGTGGGGAAAATAATGGTGCTTTGTGCGGAAGTACAAACCCAACCAGTGCTGAACCTACCCGAGTGCGATATCTGAATGCGAGATGACATCGGTGGAGGGAAAAAGTGCCAGATGATGGTGCAGAATGCCATTAGCCGTTCTGAGTGCAGAGCTAATTCACCTCTTGTGGTGCACTTCTGGGTAGCACATGAGCATGAATCAAATGGACTAGCAGTTTAGGCAGCCAAATAACTACTTTGTATTAACATTGTAGTCTCCTGACTAATGTACCATTGTCATACACTAAAATAATACTTCTATAGCCCCCCACCCACCCAGTATACAGCAAATGTTCACCTCTATAACCAAGATGAACATTCATATACTGTAAATCATGTATGCTATACATACATTAGAAAACTAACACACACACACACATTCTGCAGAAGTTAGAATAACACCTTTTGCCAACATTATTTGCACATCTGGATAAGGTCATGTTAGCAGACAAAAATACTTCTCTTATGCCTGTCCTAATCGTTCAAAATAATTCTGAATTAAATGATGATCTAAATCACAAAATAAAAGTGGCAGTGACTCTGGTCTTCCATCCTATCCTTTTGACTAAAAATTCTCCAAAAGATTCTTTCAAAATATTACTTTAAAACCTCTAGGATAGGATTTCTCTATGTCCCCATGTAACTTCCTCTTATACCAACATTTTCAGTATGTTTCAATTTCACATGTCTTTTTTCATGTAATTTTCATTATTTCTATGACTATATTACTGTAAAATAAATAACTGCTTGTTGTATTGGAAAATTGTTTTTCTCCTATGCAACATAGGATGAGCCTCTGCATATTGCTTGATTATTTATTTATTAAAATTTATACTCTCTCTGTTTCCAAGACACCATGTGGCTAATATAATAGAATGAAAATATCAGCTTAAATATTAAAATATGGTTAAAATTACATGACTGCTGCTGCATGAACCTGTGTTCCAAACTCAGGTCTTTATGAATTTGTTACTAAGAAGAAATTTCTTCTGACTTCAATATTGTTTACTCCCAAGTGATCTTTAATTTTCTTTTCTTCTGGTGAATAATCTATAAACTGTTCAAGCTTATCTTCAAGATATTTAATCAGTATATATGTATTCTGAATCTTTCCCAGATTGTCAATGGCTTTAACTTTTTCAATATAATAATTAATTCATTATGAAGACTTCACATACAATCTGCCTGGAATGAATTAAAGCTTATCAGAGCAAGGAGAGCAATAATTCAATAAATTATAGGAGACAGGTATTTTAAGAAAGTAAATATATTCCTGGTAGTTACTGGAGCAGAAATATGCACAATTATATCTATCATTCTGCTTATATAAACAAGGCAACAAAAAGATTTGGACTTGCAGCTTTCCATGGAAAATTTCTACTAATAAACTTCAGTACACATTTATGAAGCTTTATAATGAGCTCCAACAGAGTGTTGAATATTCAGCACCCAAAAGATGATCCTTCATTTTCAGCTTCAAAATGGAAATGACCAATTGCAAAAGATAAAATATTAATTTTCTTTTAATTCTTTCGCTCCAATGATCTCCTTATAAAACTGCCTTCACTTAGATATATCTAGTTAAAACTCTACTCTTCTTTCATAAAGCGAAATCACAAGTTACAAACAAACTCATATGATAAAATTTCACCAGCATTTTCTTCTTGGAAAAAATAATTTGCAGGGAAGGATGCTTAAACTTTCCCACATTTTTTAATTTCTATTTCTATGTTCATTTTTTCCCCATTTGAATGTTCCATCTTTTGTCTGGAATTGTACCGCTGAGGGAAAATAAGTAGTAAAACAGGAGATGGTTGGACAATTAAATCCCTTTCCCCTTAATTCTCCTCTTCAAATATCTTAGATCCCAAAATATTTTTCTCTAGAAAAAAAGCAAACACAAAGGTTACATTAATCTGCAATGTGCAGTTCTGACCTTAACTGAAGTTGAAGTAGGAAGGAGTATAAATTCTGCATCAGTCTCAGCCTATTCAGAGACTTCCAAATTGTCTATAATGGCTGCTGTTCTTTAATTACAATAAAATGTTAGTTCCTTATCTATGCTAGTCCAAATCAGTGGGTAGCATTAACTAATTTTATGATGTCTTGGAGCACCTGATAGTTGGGCACCTGATATTTTACACTTGTGGGGGCTACTTTTTACTAATAACTCAGGCAGTGTGTAAAAAGAATGTTCCTCTTTGATGAAGGATATTGAAAAGCAGCCCATGGAAGCTGCTACAATTCAGTGTTTCTCAACCTTGACAATTTTAAGGCATGTGGACTTCAACTCCCAGAATTCCACAGCCAGCAATGCTGGCTGTGGAATTCTGGGAGTTGAAGTCCACATGCCTTAAAATTGTCAAGGTTGAGAAACACTGTGCTACATGAAGCTTCTGAGCTTCTAAGATGGAAGTATATCAAAACTATTTTGCCTATTTTTGGAAGCCTCCTTCAGCAATTATTTTGTGTAGATTATTGGACACCAAAAGCTAGTGGAAAACAAGTTTTCAGGCAGCTATGAAAGAACTAGAAGGTATTTCTTCACATGTTCGGTGCATATGTAGAGGTTTTGAGGACTATTGCAAAGTGCCTTATGTAGGCAAATTGTGTCTTTTCAACTGGATGAGAACCGTTATTTCCTTTATTGAGCAAGGCACCTTACTGAAATTAGTCCAAGCCATCTAGCACAGGCCTAGCACAGACTAAAATCAACTGGAAACTGCTAAATAAACACACAGTATACTTGGATGTAAAGCATTATGATTCCAAGAATCTGTTTTGAACACCAGGATAAAACTCACAATCTTTCCACACAATAAGCTGCTCCTGATTATTCAAGCTTTTTTCATTCCACCAATATATTTTAAAATCACATGTTATACAAAGACTAAAATGTGCAAATGACTTTATAGTACAATATTCTATTTTAGTAGCACATCAAACTCTCATACTATGTGCTCCTTCATTTATAAATATTGCACACATTTGACCATTTTAACATTGTAAGCAAGTGTCATTTGTTTTTCAGCTTTTACATGGCAATTTGATGGAAACAAATGTATAGAACTTGCCTTAGACACAGAAAAACTGATTTACATATGAGTTTACACTTCCGGTTTAGTCTCTGCTAGGCTATTTGCTCTAGGGTAAGAAAATTAATAAGAAAAAGATAATTATAGAAAAATATTGTCAGTTCAGAAGATAATCTTAAAAGTACAGTGTCTGATGTATTTGGAGATTTAAAAAAAAGCCTAGTATGCTGCAAAGCCATGCACTAGTTTAAATGATAAATAATTATAATTACACTTCTTAGTACTTACAGATCCAAGGCATTCTAACCATGTCAACATGGTTCGATATGCTTCTCCATCCTGTTGAACTTTTATAGGATATTGTTGGAGAAATAATTCAGAGTTTTATTGCTCCTTGATATCTAACTCCAAAGAGCTATTGATACCCTTGGATGTTGTGTAAGTTCAAAAATGAATAGAATGAGGACAAGCTGAAATTTCAGTCCAAGCATGATGCAGGTAAGGAGGAAGTTAAAATCAAGTTTTAAAACCAAGTATAGTGTTTCCCTAATTTGGGGTGAAGTTTCATTTCCCTTGAAAGAGTAACTCCACTGTGTAGATGTATTTCTTGATAATCACTTGTAATTGGATCTGTATTTAATAACTGTGGTACAGATTGTATATGTGTAAATAAAGGTTGTGTGCCAACAGTGACCATTTCTGAGTTGGATTTGGCAACATTATACACTTCTTTATTATAATCCAACAACTGCAATATCTCTACGGAAGGCTACCCTTGAAAATGTTGAGATATTTTAGTTGGTACAAAATACAGCAGCTAGGCTTTTATTGAAAGATCTATGCTGGTTGTCAATAGCTTCTCAGATACTATTTAAGATGTTGGCAGTATTAATCATTAATCTTTAAACCTCTAAACAACTTCTGCCCTGACTATATGAGGACATGTTCCTACCATTAGGAAACTGTCCAGCTTTTAAGAACTGGAAGAGACTCTCTCCTGAATGTACTCCCACTGTTTAAGGCTCATTTAACTGACAAACAAGAGACTTTCTTTGTGTAGAATGCCATTCCTTAGGAAAGCTGCTACTTCTGCCTTTGGACAAGCAACCAAGGCATACCCCTTTCACCAGAATTTTCACTGTTAATTCACAACACTATTATTTTAATTGTATCTCTTTACATTTTTAATTTGCATTATATATTTTGATTTTTGCTAGCTAAACTGATTACTCAGCTAACTAGAAGGCTATACATCAAATCAATCCACCCTTAGAAGATACAAATTATGGGTGGCTATAGTCAGAACCTTCACCTAGAAAAAGAACAAAGGTAAGCTGAGGCAGTAGGTGGCTGAGGTTGGTGTGCTGGAGAATACTCTCAACAATTTGCCTTTTGATCAATTTATGTAACCACATCCTTCAAAGCAATTATTCTGGGTAAATATCCATAATATTTTCTCAGAATCCCTAATGTTTTTTATCAGATGACAACTACTAAGGACTCTTATTTTATATTTTTTGGCTTCAAGGGATACAATTATACCTTGGAGCCAGAAGATATAAAATTTTACATCAGTCTTAAATCAGCTAACATGACTTTAAAGTCATCAGTATTAGTACTTCTTGTAATTATCAATATATCATTGGCACGTCTCTAATAAGGAATTCATCTCCTCCAAAGTAAACATGCACACATTGCATAGTGTCAAGAATGGATTTATGTCCTAATAGAATTACTTACAACTATGTAATTGGAAAGCACAACATAGGACAGGAGGAATTAAAAGCAAAACCCCTGTGATTCATAGTTACAGTGTTTGATTAGGACTGAGAAGACCTCAGTTCTACTCTCAGCTACTGTGTGAGTCCTCATTGGATACCTCTCTGGCCAATCTATCCCCTAGGATTATTGTTTTGAAATTGGGAGAAAAAGCAGTATATACACTGTCTTGAATTCCTGGAGGAAAATGCATCTATGTGTGCACATATACCTGAAATATAAATACTGTATTAGAAATAAGTTATGACTTAATTCCCTAGTTATGAAGAATGACAGCTATATAGACATTAGGTCTCATCAAAAATATTAAAGGGACTTGAAAAAATGAAGAGCTGAAGAGCCTTTTCCAGCCTCATGCACCTGGATCTATTCAGATTACTATGTCCATAATTTGAGAGGTGAAGAATAAAGAATAAAGTAATTCTCATGGTCCAGGAATTCTCAGAAATGTGGAAAAGAAAGGATGAATGGATAGTATTGGAAAAAGGGAGCCTCTGGGGATTGATTTTTATTTTTAATACAATTTATATTAATGATCAATTTCCTTTAGCTCTGCTTCTCTTCATATTCCAGAACACATCTTCTGAAAAATCATTTGCCACATTCCCATATCATAGTCCCTTCTATAAAACAACCAGGCGCTTTAACACAGTGAGTGGATTCTTGCATCACACTAAGCAATAGGGTGTGCCTTATTTGATTTAGTCTTAACATGTTGGGTGACCTGCATGGTTCCCACCTGAAGAAAGACTGTGGGAAAAAGACACTGAATGTGAAACCTAAGAAGATGGCTGTATCAGCCTGCAATGAACCAGTTTCTGATTTGCTATTATATGTATTAGCTTTATAGTATTTTTCAGACTTGCCAAGTTTAAGTTGTATGAACTTCAACTCCCAGAATTCCCTAGCCATCCACCTTAAGAGTTGCCAAATGTGAAAAACACTGCTTATAGACAGAAAATTCTATGCTTCAAAGAGAAACTTGGAAAAAGAGAAGCACATGAGACTCAGTATACAAAATAAAAGTAGTACTGGAGACTATAAGTAAATCAGGAGATTAAGATGTGAGATAAAAGAGGCCTATGAGAAGGAAATAGCTATGTTTAGGACTTTGTCAGTCATAAAAGTAAAATTTGAGCAATAAACAAATTTATCCTATATGAGTGTTCTTGACTTCTTTTATTATTTCTGCTGTTTTTAAATTTTGGTCACTTCTATTATTTTTTTTCTGTTTTCACCTGTTAGCCATGGCATTCTTCATAACACTCTACGGAAATGAAAGTTTGACTTTAAAGAAGCAGGAGAGGTAGAGTATTTTGATGCTTTGCAACTTTGGTGTTGGAGATGACACCTAAGAATATCATGGAGGGCCATGAAAAGAGAAGAAAAAAAGGATGAAATATCAAGCAAATTAACCCAGTGTTCTCACTCAAGGCACAAATGACCAGATTCAAATTAACCTACTTTATTTTAAAAATTTATATTTATTTAAAATTCTCATATAATAAAAGAAAAAAGAAAAGAAAAAGAAAAAAAGTGCAAGAAAAGAAAATTAAAGTTAAGAAATAAATTACTTCAGACCTTCTTTTCAACAAATAATTATAATCTTATTGTCCCTCTATCCTCTTAAATATTTTACAAATTCCCTTAACCCAGACTTAGTCCACATATTCCTTGATCTTCAAATCCATAAACCACCAATTCATTTTTTCTTTCTTTCAGCAAAAAGCCCACATAAAGTTTTCAAAAGAAGTGCTTGTTGTATAGTGGTACCTTGGTACTCATCGCTAATTTGTTCTGGGAGGGTGACAAGTACTAAAAACAATGAGTAATACCTGAGCAAACCATGTGATTTACCATATGACTCTTTATTTCATTCAGGAATAAGTGAATCATGAGGCAGCCAAGACCAGCAAATTCTACCTTATGCATCGCGTACCGGGATAAAGATGAGTACCCGGACAAGATTTTCACTTCAAAACACGTTGAGTACCAAATTTGATGAATTTTGAAGCAGTCGCATACTGAGGTATGACTATATGTTCTCTGAACAGTTTCATAATCTCTGTAAATTCTGACTTTTTAACATTCCATTCTTCCACTGTGGGGATTTCATTATTCTTCCATTCAAATTATCCTACCTCAAACATATTATATTAAGATCCAACTCTTTGTAAAGGGCTCTAATGCTGGGGAAGGTGGAAGGAAAGAGAAGAGGATGGCCAGCAGCAAGTGGGATGGTCTCAGTTACTGTGGCAATGAGTATGCTCTTGGGAGACTTGAAAGAACAGTTGTTGTTTTTTCTGGAGAAAATATATCTGTGTGGTTGCCAGAAATAAAAAAAAATACTTGATGGCACATAATCACTTAGCTGTTCTTGGCTTTTAGGATATTTTTTGCAGTTTTTAATTTTGGTTGCTTCTGTTATGATTTTATTCTGTTTTTAACTTTTTTTTTAAACTTTTATTCACACAGAGTTAAGCATATGAGATGGGCAGCCATATAAATTTATTAAATAAACAAGCTAACAACCTGTCCTGGATGAAATACAATCTTATTTATTGTTCTGCTTGGGTGTCTATAATCCAAAATGTTACCATTTTAGAAGGTACCAAGCAAAGTTTTAACTTTAACTCTCTCCTCACTGCTTTCATTATCTTCCTCTTTTATTTATGTAAATCTCTAGCTGAAGAAAAGATTCATTTTCAAAAGAATACTGCTTAAGGAATATCGTGTACTTCTAATAATAACACTGTATTTTTTTCTGACTCTATAATCGTTATTTCTCACAAATAAACTAAGGCATGATTAAAAGGAAATAATTTCAATAATATTTGAAAAACAATTTTAATGCTAGAAAAGCAATTTGGAGCATTGGTTGATCAGCCCAGAACTTTCAACACTAGCTGGCAATAATTCTCTCCATGGTGTCAGATGGAAACCTCAGCTTTATTATTCTGATTTCCGGTATTCTGATTTTCTGTTTTCTTTCATTGGGACAATCAGAGATAAAACTGTTAACATTTTGCATATGAAACCTAAATTCTGCCTCAAACTATGGCCACTCATCAGAGATGGAAATACCAAGAGCTCACCTAAAAAGCTTGAGTACAGTCAGAAATTCAAGGCAAGATAAATTCTTTGAGGTGAGTCATCATTCTCCAGAATCTGAAAAAAGGCGGTAGATGGCAGTGCTGAATTAACTTTACAAATCAATTTGTTTTCCTCTCCAAGCCAGCTGCTAAAGCTGAATGTTCACATATGAAGCTCGCTGAGAATCATTTCCCTCATGAATTTTTTTCCTATTTGGATGGTATTGGAAAGCAACATACTTTAGGAATGCGTTAGGCACAACCATATATAAACATTATAAAAGGGTCTATTTTACCATGAATCTGAGCATTCAAAAGCTGGAGCCTCTAACATCCCATGGATTAAAAAGAAATCCATTTTTTAAAAATGTAAGAGAATAGGAAGGAGAGGAGGTTTCAGAACCTGCTGCTTTGATTCTTTCGCTATTTCTCATGTTAAAATAAAAGCATGAGCCATATTGCTTTGAACAATTCCTACCCTCCAGCATTTTTTTTAGCCCATTAACAACTTCTTTTTCTTGCTCTCATCCTGCTCCAATTTGTTTTCTAACCCATGATTTTTCATGGATTTTTACATACATTTTCCTCGCCAGCCTATTTACTATCTTGCTTATAAACAGTTTTTCAGGGTTTGCTCACAGTCACTCATAATTAGTCACCTCCCACTGTTACTAGTGCAGCCAATAGGGTTGCACTTGAAGATCACTGGAAGCTGCAGTTGACCCAAGATGCAGCCATGTGATTATGGCTGCACCACAGGACAGTCATGTAGCATCATTAATCTTAGTGGTACACTGTCTCCCAATAGACTTCTGGAACAATTCAACATTCTGTTTATCACCTACAAAGTCCTTTGTAACCCAGGAACTGGCTGTTTTCAGTTATTTTCTGCCCATCCCTCATGGTCTCACAAGATGGACATGTTCCTGGTCCCATCCTTAAGGCTATGACATCTGATGGAATGTAGAAGGCATGCCCTTTCTGTTGTGCCAGCTGCCTTTTAGCACCACTTCCTCTCTCCCCAGCCCTTTTAGAGTCAGAAAGGCTCCCAGCCTGTTGGGATTTGGAAAACTTTAAAAACTTGGCTTGTCATCCAAGCATGTTGGGCCAGGACAATGAGCCCACCTTCTGAGAGATGGAGTGTATGATTGGTGAGCCTTGGCTATATCTTGCTGATACATTGGCTTATGGATTTATTTTATGTTGGCATTGTAACCAACAATTCATTTGCAATATTGATTTATTGGAGGAGGGTGTTAATTTGACATAGGGTCAAATTAACCTAGATTAACCTAGATTCGCAGTTATGTCAGTGGGGCAACTTTATAAATATTTTAAATTAATACATGCTTTTAACTATTTTAAAATAAAAATAATATAAAACATCATATCTCCTAACCTCAGACCTTAGTTACTATGTTCTTTAATCCAAAAATAGCACCCAGGTCTTTTTTAAAAATTCAAATATCAGCAATATAACATTCACAAAATATATCTAATATTATTTAACCAAGAGTAATAAAATTTATACTTGTCTACTCCTGCTATCCTTCAGATATGTAACTACAGCTCCCATTGGCCCTCAACAGTGAATAGTGAATAGTGACAAGTAAGGACAAGCCAATTGAAGTCAATCTCACTTCCTAACCAAAAGAAAGTTGAAAACAAAAGTCTTACAGTTTTTACATAAAAGAAAATAAAATAGCAATAGCACTTAGACTTACATACCGCCCGATACTGCTTTACAGCACTCTCTGGGCAGTTTACAATGTCAGCATAATTTTCATATTGCCCCCAACAATTTGGATCCTTATTTTATCAACCTCAGAAGGATGAAAGGCTGAGTCAACCTTGAGTCCCATCAGGATTGAACTCCAGGCTGTGGCAGAGTTTGCCTGAAATACTGCACTTTAACCACTGTGCCACCATAGAATAGACAATAGAAAATACTCTATGTCATTCCATCACATTCCATTCACCTAAAAGAAAATAAAACTTAAAAGATATACAACATTGATTTTGGGCCTTCCCCAGATGCCCACATGAAAGTAGAAAGTAAGGGCTGATGTAGTATGTGGCATGTGATATGATATGGTTGGCTGTTGTATAGGAGGGGTGAGTGGGAACTGGCAATCTAGTCTAGGAGATCCTGAATGCAAAGACTAAACATCAGCCAGTTGATTGAGTGGGTTGTAATATCTGCTTGTATGAGATTCTTTGAGTTAGGAGAGGCTTGGTTAGATTCAGAGGAATTGCATATTAGAAGTGTCATGTGTCTGATTAACGAAACACTTAAAAGAACTTTCAGGCATTTTATTAACCTAAAAGCATTTATTAAGGTTACAGAGGTGTCAGTACAGCATGGTGGATGCTTAGATCTGAGATCCTTTTCCGTTGCACATAACATTCCAGGCATTTTTCCCTCCCCTATTTTGTGGTCATGATTCACATCTTCCAATTAACTTGGAAGATGTGATTCACTTCCGGTTCCTTTTTCCCGGGCTTTCCTTATATTCGCCTCCCCTTTCACTGTTGCCTGATTTAACTATAAAAATACCAGACAGTTCTGCATATTGTCAAAGCAAGAATATACAGTATTTGCAGCGTTAACAAGGAGATTTCATGGGCAGAGGACAACATACAGTAGTAGGAGACAGGGGCAAATTGCTTGTGAGAAAAGCACCTTGGGGTTTAGCTCTAAAGCTTTGTTCTAGCCCCCTGTGCTGGAAGCACAGCCCAAAACACCCCCCCCTTCCTCTCTCCATGTCTTTTTCTCTTTCTCATTTTGCTATTCCTTCATTTTTCTTTCCTTGTCATGCTCTCATTGATTCTCCTTCCTCTCTTTTCAACAGGCATCTGCAAGAAAGATTTGACAGAGGGCTTCTGACAGATCTCTTGGCAGATAACTTCTAAAATCAGCTGGAAGACCACCTGTCATTAAGTAGGGTTGCCAGGTCTGTTTCCAAAAAATAGCGGACAAGTGGGGGGGAGGTTAAGTAGTAAAAAAAGTAGACTGTACAGCTTTAGATTACGTACCATTTCATCATAAAGCTTTTGAATAAAAAAAATGTCCACTATTTTGTGAAAAAAAATAGTGAACATAATGTGAAAAAAGTGGACTGTCTGCTCAAATAGTGGACACCTGGCAACCCTATCATTAAGCGAGAAGTGCATATGGCTCTACAGTCAAAGGTTACTTATTTTTGTATTCCTTTATTAGAAATTTGATAATTGCACCAAGGATTATACCATGATCAAGACAAATAGATTACATCCTGCCTATAATGTTTGAATGGTATTTGCACAAACTGGGGAAATCTGGGAGTTAAAAGTCCACACAGCTTAAATCTGCAGAGGTTGAGAAACACTGCTGTAGACAGCAGCCTCTTCCTTCACCCATACATCTGTATCTTTGCATCAGCACACTCAATAGGAGCATGAAGAAGTGCATTGCATGAATAGATATATACATAGAATGGGATTTCTCTGTAAATATTGGATACTGTGCCTGGAGCCCCATGCAAGTGTAAAGCCCCTGCAGTCTTCTCCAGATCTTCTTAACAATATGTCCATCTTCCTTCCTTCTTCTCCTTCATTTCTGTTCAAATCCTTGAAGAGTCATTGCTGATAAGCAAGAATATTACCAATTAACTGGAGGTAATTTTAATTTGGCAAATGACATTGTTAGAAGTAAGTCTTCATCCTGGTTCATCCAAGCTGGGAATAATTAAGCAAACATGGCGACTGCTTTGGGAAGAAGGTTACAGTTTATTGCAGAAGAAAAATGGTCCTTGCAAGAAGGAGCAGAGGAGAAGAAAAAGAGAGAGAGCACATGGGTAGAAGGGCTTTTATACCCCCCCAGCCCTGCTTGGAATAGTTTCCTGTTCCTGTGGCATGAACTTTGAGGCTATTTCTGAGTGTTTTTCTAGGCCTTGATATCTGTGGTTTAATCCCATTATCATATCCTGCTTCCCAGGTGATGGGGCTAATGACTCTTAAGAGCTTCTTTTGTCTTGAGATCCCTNTCTTGAGATCCCTGGCTCCAAACTTCCTGATGGTTCCACATCTGCATTTGTATAAGACTAGCTACTGCTTTGGGCAAAGAGATGAGGCCAGGTTTGGTTTCTGCTTTTCAAAAAATGCTTTTAAAAATCCTTTTGGTGAACAATATCTTTCTTTCTGCCTTTTTAATATTTCCTTCTCTGGGCTAACTTCCCACAATATTTTAGGCAAGACTAGAGCCTGTGCTTCTGAACATAGGCCAGTGTTGGAAGAGTACAGAAGCAGGATGTCCCATTGCAATCAGTGGTAAATATATAAGGAGCCTTGGAGGCAGACTAGGGACTCGGGCTCAGCCCAACTATCAGTAAAGAGGTCTTAAGAAAAGCCTCCTTTCTCTTTAAGCTACAACTTGAAAAGGGGGAATGAGTGAGACAGAAGTGGTCTGCTGTGCCTCCTGAACACGGATTATTATTTAACTAGAAACCCAGAACAGAGACAGGCATAGAAAAAACCCCTCCTCCTCACCTCCCCACCATTTGCCCTAGTGGCCAAAAAAGCTCAGGTGCAAAATATAGATGATGCGATTCCCATCACTAATCACGTTTCTCTGAGTCATGGCTCGCTCAGTCCATGGTTTTTAAGGATCACGTGACACAGCAGACCATAAACTAATCACAGCAGAAGGAGTCCCACAACTTAGACCAGGGGTAGGCAACCTCGGCTCTTTTATGACTCATGGACTTCAACTCCCAGAATTCCTGAGTCAGCATAGAGTTGAAGTCCATGAGTCATAAAAGAGCCGAGGTTGCCTACCCCTGACTTAGACGATATACGGCTGGCTAGATTGTTGCTGTGCAAACTCGGCCCGTTCGCCTCGCTAGCCGTAAGACCAGGGCCTTCCGACGGCGACGCTTTCTTTTCTCAGCAGCTTGTTCCTGCCTATCGCTTGAACTTGACCGCAAATAGCTTTGCGACGGAGACAAGCTGCTCGCCGCTCCCCCAAAAGCGACCCTCCGCGGATACACGCGTACTGGCAAAAAAGGGAACCCTTTCCTCTCTCTCTTTCTCCCTCTGATTGAGTTGAACATTTGGGGACGGTCCCTTCCCCGGGCCATGCTGAAGAGGCGAGGAAGCTCAGAGGCTCCCGTCTTCTGCTGCAGTGTTGCGGGAGGGAGGGGCGAAGGTCCCTCTTTGACGGCTCGCTGAGCGAATGTTTTCTTGGCGGATGGAAAGTTCGACCTCTTTGTGACATAAGAGAGCCGAGGCGGCTCCGAGCAGGCCTTGGCAGGGGCGGGCAAAGGGGCATCGCCCATCCCCGTGCAGCAGGCCTAGGGGCGGTCCCCGCACGCCGAAGAAAGCCAGCAGCCGAGGTGGGTGGGGCAGGAGGACGAAGGGGCTTCCTCTCCCCCTTTCTAACTGGTTGCGGGCCTTTTTGCACGGTGCTGGTAATTCGCAGACGTTCCCTTGGCTTGCCGAGTTGGTTTGTTGTGGTGCCACGGGGTGCTTTTACAGCCCGGCGAGGCGGACCGGGCTCCTGCGAGAGGCGTAGCCGGCGGAGGTGCAGTTGGCCTAGAAAGGGCGCTGCCGGGCCCCCCCTCCCCCCAAAAAGCCCGAAAAAGTGTCCCATCGCGCAGGCATCGCAGATGGTCTCTCGGTAGCCGCGGTTGGATGGAGCGAAGCCCCGAGATCTGAGCTGTGCTTCTGCAGGTCAGGTAGGGAGAGATAGCCGAGCTGTCCAGTCTTTTCCCCTGGCCGCGTGCTGGAAAGGGAGAATCCCTGCAGCTTCTCCGCCTATCTGAGAATGGGGAGCAGCGCTTGAGATCCCCGGGGTTTGGAGAAGGGGAGAATGCCTTGCTCTGGAACTATGTTTCTGGGTGACGATGGAAGGGTGGCTCGGCGTCGGCACGAGGGGCCGGTTGGATTCCCCCCCCCTTAGTCAGAAAATATATCTTTTCGCCCTCCTTCCCATTCCTCCCTGAGTACCCGGAAGCAAGATCCGGTAAGGTTAGGTGGAGGTGGGGAGGCCTCAATCATTACTGAGTCAATTGATCTGGCACAGCTGAGTCGCAGAGAGCGAGCAGGGAGGTCCCTTTTGCTAGCCTGCCCCTAAATGAATAAACACACAACAACCACCCCTACTGAACAGATGGGCCCCTACTCGATCATGCCCTGCTTCGGTTCTTGGAGGGCACCTGACTTGGCAGAGTTGGAAACAGGATGCCGAGGGAGGGGCTTGGGTGGGTCCAGTGCAGCTCTTGTATCTTCCAGTGAGAGCAATGTATTGCGCTTAAAAAAAACCCAAAAACTTGCAAGGTACTTAACATCCTTTGGAAAGTGTCAAGATGATCCCTGAGATACTTCTGATAAAAGACGGATCTTTTGCAAGTTAGGTGAGGAGCTGTAAAACTACACTTTCCAAACGACAATACAGTCCTTCTTTGCCACTAAATATTTGTATGCGTGGTATGTACCACAATTGCTAAATCTTGAATCTTTGTTGCAGCTTCCATACGGTATGCTGTGGCTCCTCCTTAGGGTACATTTATGATAAAAATGATACCTTTGAGTAAACTCTGAATGTATGTTTATCATCATTGGCAGCCGGACCAGATATATCTGGAATCTTTCTCCCGGAGAAAGAAAAAGTGCTAGCGGAGAGGCCTGGCTAAAGTACATAACCACTTCAGTTTGTGGGTGGTGATACTGAGTTTTTCACCTCAAGGAAATCGGTGCCATGTTGGAGAGAGATATACCGCAGAAAGTTTCATCATTGCATCTTGTTTTCATAGCACAGAGATTTGATTACTTGTTTTTACAAGCCACATCACATGTCACCTGAGGTCTCTACCAACCATCCATAATATTATAATCCAGACACAATTTACCATCATAGACCTTTTCTCCACTGCTTGTTTTCCACTTGTGTCAGTTATCAACAGAAAACTGTCTCTTGTCCCTGGTGCTTCTTTCTATCCTGCTTCTATTGCTGCTATTTCAGACCACTTCTCTCCAAGTTAAAAAGTAAAGAAACCTAATAGAGTGTATGCAACTTGAGGCTTTCTTTGGATATTGTTGGAAGAAAATGGAAAATAATATTTCAGGTCAATATGGTTGAGGATGATTTAAGGCAGACTCACTCACGGGCTGGAGGCAAAATCAAGGCAGTCATGAGGACAAGGCAGAGAAGAGACATTGCCATGTTTAAATGGCAATTACCAAAGAATTAAAGGAGCTTCACCTTTCTTTACCACTGCACAAGGAACATGCCCAAAATTTGGTTTTGAACCTCAAAATAAAGCAGCATGTTCTGAAGTTTCTGCTGAATTGTTTCAGGTTAGCCGTGGTTCAACAGGATTGAAATCCAGAATTTTGGGTTATTTGGGGGTATGAATGAAACAAAATCCAGATGGAATAAGTGGAACAAGGCAGGTGCACATCTGCCCCTCTTTCCTCTCCAGAGCTCTCAGTGTAGCATAGGCCACCAGGCTGTTTTCATCACAGCACTTCCCTCCTCCCCCTTTCCTCAACTGCTGCCACTGCCAGTCTCCCAGTGGCTCTTTCCCATCACCCAACCTGCCCTTCCAGTCTTCCCAGCAGCTTCATTTCCTCTCTTCTACCATTGATACTGTGGCACGGTGTATTCTATTGGTCTACATGCTCCCTTATCTTCTCAGAGTCTTTCTTGCCTCCCTTCCCCCATGTGCTAGTATCCTCAGATTTCCCCTGCTACTCCCCCCCCCCAATTCTGCATAGAACAAAACAGACCCAGATACTCCAAACAGGCAAGTTTGGGGCAAGGACCAATCCCAAATCCCCTGTTCCAAGCATAAAACACTTCATTAACAGATATTAGATGTCTTTACAGTGCATCGATTCACAACACAGAAGTTAAGATCATAAACTACAAGAACATAATTCTGTGATTCTGAAAAACATGGAATAAATTTGTGTGTTGGTGGATGTGGAAGCATGTGGTGAGATTTCTCCTGCACTGTGTTTTCTGGGGGCGAGGCGGGAATGCATTTCATGTCAGCCAGCAGGAATTTTTCTCACACTTTTGCTACTTGCTCCTTTTAATCCAAAAGGTAAAGAACTAAACATTGCTTGGAAAACAGGTGCTCTTGTACTGGACAAAGGCAGTCTCCATGATTTTCATTGCTTCAGGAATTCAGTATAAGAGCATGAGTCAAAGAGATTCTCTAGCTGCTAATAGTGGGACAGCATCTGGGCTGTGGGTGAGGAACATGTTGGAAATAAAGATTCCACCCAAGTGCTCAACAGCTTTTCCAGAAGCAGTGGTTTCAGGATGATCATTATTGTCAGTGTAATTTTTTTCCTGCTGATTCCCTGTGACCCTTTCTATTTGCTTTCCATTCTTGTTTCTCTTTTGGCATTCAGTAGAATGAACGAGGGGGCACTTACCATTATTGTTTGAACTAGAACCAGATGGATCCGTTCCAGATTCATGGACCTAGATGGAAGTAGACATCACCAAGTCCCAAATCCATACCTTATTTCCATGTATCCCTCTCAGTCTGATGAAAGGACACACTAGCCATATAGTACAGTATCCTTCCTCAGCTTCATATTATTTGGCCATCTTTCCCATGGAATTATAGGAGTTGAAGTCCCAACACAACTGGAAGGCACTGGTTTTATTCCTTGTTAAAAAAAAGTATTTGGAGGGGGATATTAACAGGAAAGCCCACAATTCCGCATGTGAATTGTGAAAGCCCACAATTCCGCATGTGAATATTCCCCTGTGGGAATACAGTGCATCTTACAAAATTTTAGGCCCTTTCTACCAGCCACCATGGCTTTGGTGATTCAGAAATACCACCTGCACAGCTTTAAGCTTTTCTCCTCAGTCATAAGCACCAGAAACATTTAAAACACACCAATTCTGGTTGTTTAGGGATTCCCAGGAAGGGAAAAAGAAAGAGATGCCAGTGCGTTCACAGTTTCCCTAAGATGTCAGTCTAATATTTTAACTCCAGGCCTCAGATAAAAAAGAAATTTCTTCAGCGCTGCAACCCGGCGATCTTCCCTTTTACGCAGCAACAAGCTGCATGACTGGGTTGCGAGAGTCTTTTGTGTGATGATTTGAAATGAAAGGAGAATGGCTGTTAGTTGCAAAAGAAGTGAGGGGGAACCCTTAAGTGCCTGGCAAGCTGTGTATTGTGGGATAGGGAGTTCACTGTTACCCAGCAGCAGCAAAATGGTACCATGGCAACTTCACTGATGGGTAATACACAATACATGGCATTTCTGGCCTGCTGATGATAGACAAATTGGGTGGGGTGTGAGGTTGTGCGGAAAGAGTGGTAAAGGATTCTGCAGTCGACTGGAGTGATGGTCACACTAATTCTTCAACTGCAAGCAGTTGTTTTTCTTTCTTTGCTGACATATTTTTCAGGAATGTGGGAGTAGGTCAGCTCCTGTACTCTTTAGCAGGGCTTTAACTTTAAATATAGTTGACTGTTTTCCCCTTCCCCTGCCACAAACATTCCAGAATTTCTACCTCTTTTGCCATAATCTTCAGATGCATAACAAGTTGTTATGCCAGCAATAAGTACTCAACACCTGACAGTCTGAATATGTATTAACAGTGTGATTTGGCTGCAGAAAAACGATAAATATGGTTTTAGACTGTATCGCTGGGAGTACGCTTTGACAGTAGGGAATGTTCTGTTCTGCCTGGTACTGTATTGTGTATCTGAGTATCAAAAGGATTCAAGTGAATTTGGAATGGGCTTAGAAAAGAACAAGGATGGTTAATTGGACTGGAAATTACCCTCTATAGACCAGGGAAAAGATTCTGGGAAGCTATTAAAACAGAAGACTTGGGAAGGTATGTAATAGCCAAATACTTCAGGTACTTAAAACGGAACCATCCAAATATGTTTTCTATCATCTCTTAAGTATAGTAGTTCTCAACTTACGACCATAATTTAGCCCAAAATTTATGTTGCTAAGTGAGAAATTTGTTAAGTTGATTTTGCTCCATTTTACAACTTTTCTTGCCACAATTGTTAAGTGAATCACTGCAGCTATTAAATTAGTAACATGGTTGTCAAGTGAATCTGGTTTCCACATTGACTTTGCTTGTCAGAAGCTTGCAAATGGTGACCACATAACCCCAGGACACTGCAACCGTCATAAATGTGAGTCAGTTGTCAAGCATTCAAATGTAAATCACGTGACCAGGGGATGCTGCAATGGTCATGTGTGAAAAATGGTCATAAGTCACTTTTTGCAGCACCGTTGTAACTTCAAACGGTCATTAAATGAACTGTTGTAAATCGAGGACTACCTGTAGTAATGTTATGTAGGAAGAAAGAAGATTCTAGAATATTCAGAAAAATGTTTTAATGGAAAGAACAATCCAGTAGTAGAACAACAAAAGTGGCAAGCTCATCTTTTTTTGAAAGTGCTCAACTAGGCCCTGGACAGCTACTTCTCAGAATTGCTTTTAGTTGTATTTCTGCATTGAGTAGAGACTAGAACTCAGAACATTCTAAATCGGGGGTCTCCAACCCCCAGTCCGTGGATCGGTACTGATCCGTAGCCCATTGGGAACTGGACCACAAGCGGTGGGCAAATGTCCAAAGCTCCATTTGCACAAGTGGCGGGCAAAATGTGTGCAAAACCATTCCCTCCTCCCCCTGTTCACTGCTGCTGCCATTGCTGCCGGTCCGCTGAGCCGGAAAGATCCGGGACCCCTGTTCTAAATAACTTCTTTTTGTTCTGCTACACTAAGAAAACATATTTGCACAATGTAATGGGAAGAACAGTTGACCATGGTTTTCCAAATCTCGCTTCAGATTCCTTGTTCACATTTGACACCCACTCCGTTCAGGGCTAGTTTCTAACGTCAGAACTGATGATGTTGTGATGTGAAGCTAACAATATCCAATCTTTCATTATGGATCTATTTGATTTTGTACTCTTCATACCCCTACGATAGGTTTTCTCAAACTGACACCATCCTGCAAAGGAATACAAAGATAACCTTGGAGAAGGAATGCAAGTACAGATAAGGAGTGGTTAGCTTATTCCAGGAAAAGAAGAAAGGATGAGAAATAACTCAGGATAGCTCTGCTTTTATTCTTTTTGATATAAAAGGGGGCTGAGGAAACTTTGGTTTTCAAAATTTTGTTATACTCTACTACAATAGAGTGCCAGCATTCCTTGCTGTGTTTGTCTCCTGACCAAGCC
>NW_015389729.1:39797-53303 GCF_001527695.2 Protobothrops mucrosquamatus | reverse complement strand
TTTAGGACAGGGGGAGGCCACCTTGGCTCTTTTATGACTCGTGGACTTCAACTCCCAGAATTCCTGAGCCAGCACGGAAACGTCTCCATTTCTCCTCAGAATGGCTGGCTCAGGAATTCTGGGAGTTGAAGTCCATGAGTCATAAAAGAGCCAAGGTTGCCTACTACTGATCTAGGCCAGGGGGAGGGAACCTTGGCTCTTTTATGACTCGTGGACTTCAACTCCCAGAATTCCTGAGCCAGCACGGAAACGTCTCCATTTCTCCTCAGAATGGCTGGCTCAGGAATTCTGGGAGTTGAAGTCCACGAGTCATAAAAGAGCCAAGGTTGCCTACTACTGATCTAGGACAGGGGGAGGGAACCTTGGCTCTTTTATGACTCGTGGACTTCAACTCCCAGAATTCCTGAGCCAGCATGGAAACGTCTCCATTTCTCCTCAGAATGGCTGGCTCAGGAATTCTGGGAGTTGAAGTCCACGAGTCATAAAAGAGCCAAGGTTGTCTATCCCTGGTTTAGGAGCAAGCCTGGTCAGACAAGGGCTTTCTTAAGCCATCTAGTTCCAACACTGTGGGTCAACAGCTGATCGCCACTTCCGTGTGAGGAAAGACGTTTCTGACAAGAGATTACACACAAGTCCTCATCCAATTCCCCCCCCCCTTTGCATCCAGATTCTGCAGGGCCCGAATACTGAATAAGAAGAAAGGAAATAATCCTTGTTTTACATGACTGGCCCCCTTTTTTTTCTCAATTAAGAATGCAACTCTTTAAAAACTGTCAAATGGTTTTATTTCTCTCTAGTCTTTGCAGCAATTTCTTGTAAAGTGGCTTTTTGGAACAAAAAAAAAATTAGAGAAGATTATTAGAGATCTTTTTTTTTTCCCCACGCGCACATGCTTGTGTGTACGTGTTTGTGAACCACACACGCGCACACAGACACACCCCTTGAACCCGAACATAATATGCTGTGCTTATGCTCGTGCATTTTAGCACACGTCCGGCTTATGGTCACTCCATCAAAAGTTGACATCATCCCCAAAATGGGATTTTTTTTTATGGACTGGACCAGTGTTTCAATGCGAATTATTATTATTATTATTGGTTTTTTTTAAAACAGCTCCGGGAAAGGAGGGTTGGAAAAAGAAAAAAAAATACATATGGTTTCGAATTTCACAGTATGACTTTTCCCGTGTAAATTTAGGGGAGAAACAAGAATTGGTAAAATTGACCAAGTTCCTTAGCAAACGGGTCCTTCGACGGTCTGAGACATCAGGAAAGTCTGGACCACTTGCTCAGTTGACTGAGGGCTGGTGCTGACATCCTCCAGGGCATCTGTGACTGAAAACTGCCGATCCCGCAATCTGTTCCAGTTGGCTAAGATATTGTGGTATTCAAATACTTTCTCGTAGTTGCCAATGGAGTTGTACAGTTTAATGAGGCCCCTGTAGTCATACTCTAGTCCACTGTAACCTTCCCCAAACAGCTTTTTTCCTAAAACAACAAAATTGGAAAAAACCAAGAACCATATTAAAGGCTGCCGTATTAAAGTGTAGTTTCTGCATTTTAAAATTATAGATACAGAAATATTTTTTTTTTTAAAAAAACAACAACTAGAAATTGTTTTTGGGGAGTATGAATAAATGGTTCTAGAAACGGACCCCTTCAGATTCTTCCAAGGAAGTTTGGACTTATAAACAGAATAATCCGAGCCCTCCATGATTCTTCCTGCTTTCTTTCTTCAAAGGGAATTTATATTAATTAATTACCTTAATTACATCCAATGATTAACCAGTTAATAATTTAGGTCTAAATTATAAATCAGGGATCCTACTTTAAATGCTTTAAAATGCACTGACCAGGAGAATCTAAGTGGTCAGGAGATCTCCCTACAGGCTTGCTTGAACTGGCTATAAAAATCTGTCTATCTAGTCATCCATCCATTTTCTATCTATCTGTCTGTCTGTCTGTCTGTCTATCATCTATCTATCTATCTATCTATCTATCTATCTATCTATCTATCTATCTATCTATCTATCTATCTATCTATCTATCATCTATCTATCTATCTATCTATCTATCTATCTTTCTATCTATCTATCTATCTATCTATCTATCTATCTATCTATCTATCTATCTATCTATCTATCTATCTATCTATCTATCTATCTATCTATCTACCCACCTATTTATCTATCTATATATCCATCCCACCTATCTATCTATCTATCTATCTATCTATCTATCTATCTATCTATCTATCTATCTATCTATCTATCTATCTATCTATCTATCTATCTACCTACCTACCTACCTACCCACCTATCTATCCATCCATCCACCTATCTATCGACATCCATCCATCCATCCATCCATCTATCTACTTACCCACCCACCTACTATTTATCTATCTATCCATCCCACCTGCTTTCTTTCCTTTCTTTCTTTTTTCTTTCTTTCTATCCATCCATCCATCCACCTACTATCTATCGACTTCTACCTAGCCATCCATCCATCCATCCATCCATCCATCCATCCATCCATCCATCCATCCATCCATCCATCCATCCATCCATCCAATCTATATACAGTATCTACCTGTCTGTCTCTCTATCAATTTTCTATAAATGAGGGTCAAGGAACTCCCAGGGCCCCCGATCTCCACCCTTCCCCCGAACAGTTAAAAGAAAGGACCCACCAATTGCGATGGATCTCAAATAAAGCTTTTCAGCGTTTTCGTACTGATTCATGTCATAGTTGTAGAGCGAGGCGAGGTGTCCCACCGAAAGAGCGACTTCGTAATCTTCTTGACCAAGCAGCTGCTCCTTGATCTGAATTGCTTTGATGTGCATTTCCTCCGCCTCCTGCAATAGCCAAAATGGTCAGGTACTGACTGACGCAGGAGTCGTTAATGGCTATTTTTTTTTTCTCATGTCTCTGCCTGCTTGAGAATACAAGCTAATGTTCTTTAAAAAATCTTAAAACAAAAAGCCAAGCTTCAAAACCTTTCAGACAAGAGGGCACCTGAGAAATCGGCCGAACGAAGAATTTTGAGATGGAATGGGGCAATTTGGAAGATATGGTGGAGTGGCTGAATTTGAACCTGATCCATTCTGGCTGTGAACGTCTGTGAACCTTTATTCTATTCTTGGGGAGGCTGAAAAAGGTCTAAATTAAGCACTGAGGTGGAGAGAAGGAAGTAGGTGTACTTAATTCCCATGGCCACTACTATTCCTTCCAATCAAGACTTTTTTTAACAGCTGGGTCCATAATGCCATTTCAACGATACACCTGTCTTCCTTCTACATCAGTGTTTCTCAACCTTGACAATTTTAAGGCATGTGGACTTCAACTCCTAGAATTCCATAGCCAGCATTGCTGGCTGTGGAATTCTGGGAGTTGAAGTCCACATGCCTTAAAATTGTCAAGGTTGAGAAACACTGTTCTACACAGAGGCAGTCCTCAACTTGCAACCATTCGTTTAGCGAGCGGTCGAAGTCACAACGGCACTGAAAAAAGTGACTTGTGATCATTTTTCACACTTACGACCATAGCAGCATCCTCGTGGTCATGTGATCAAAACTCAGATGCTTGTATTTATGACGGTTGCAAGTGTCCCGGGGTCATTTGATCCCCTTTTGCGACCTTCTGGCAAGCAAAGTCAATGCGGAAGCTGGATCCACTTAACAACCATGTGACTAATTTAACAACTGCAGGCATTCATTTAAAAACTGTGGCAAAAAGGTCGTAAAACGGGGCAAAACTCACTTAGCAACTGTCTCACTGAGCAATAGAAATGTTGGGCTCAATTGTAGCTGCTAAGTCCAGGACTACCTGTAATTGAGCAGGTTGTTTAGCTGACTTATCCTAACATAATTTTAACAGGTCTTCTTATCTAGGAGCCATTAAAAAAATCATATGCATTTTTTTTTAAAAAAAGAAAGAATAAAAATGAAGTAGAAGTTATTTTCATGCTCCTTAATTTAAAAAAACAAACAAACAGGCAAGGAATGCAGAAAACCTGAACATCAAACCAATGATCTTATTTATAACCTGTAGTTGTGTGAACAATGAAGTTTAGTAGCTTTGGTGATACAAAAAAAAAAAGACAAAATTAATTAGCAAATATTATTACAAAGTAATACATTACGAAGAAAATACAGGTAGTCCTTAACCTACGACCACTTAGCAACCATTTGAAGTTATGACGGACCCGCCAAAGCTTTCGAACCCAGTTTTCAAGTTAACACACTGCCCCCCCCCTTGCAAACACATTACTGCATCGTGGGCACTTTGCAACTGGCCCACACAATGATGGCTGTTTGCAGCATCCCGGATCACTGCAATTTGTGATGTTTTTGACTGAAAGCGGTCTGGACTACCTGTTTCTTACGACAAAAGGCCCGTTAGCAAAATTCCCGCCCACCGCTGCGATAAGGCTGGATTTACCTTAAATTTCCTCATTGACTGATAAAGTCGGCCAAGGTTGCCGTAGTGTTTCGCTGTCTGAACGTTGAATTCCCCGAACGCTTTCTTGGCCAGCTGGAGAGAGGAGAGGTGCAGGTCGTGAGCTTCCTGGAGTAGCCGTTGCTCGGTTTCCTTATTGTGGCAGTCGATTGCAATCTCCTCCAGGATAAGCGCTTTAAAGGGGGAACAGAAAAGGGGCACAAATCTTAAACATATCACATGGTTACAGAAAGAGAAAGAGAGAGAGAGAGAGAGAGAGAGAGAGAGACAGAGACAGAGACAGAGACAGAGAAAGGCAGACAGATCTAGGAGATAGGCAGGCAGGCAGATAGATAGGCAGAGAAACAGACAGACAGATCCTGGAGATGGTAGAAGATAGGTAGGTAGATAGGTAGGTAGATAGATAGATGATAAAGAGAGATAGAGGGGGAGGGGAGGGAGAGAAAGAGAGACAGACATGGTGAGAGAGAGAGACGCACCGAGAGAGAGAGAGAGAGAGAGAGAGAGAGAGAGACAGACAGACAGACAGACAGACAGACAGACAGACAGAGGGAGACAGAGATAGAGAGATAGAAAGAGAGCTAGAGAGACAAACAGAGAGAGAGAGAGAGAGAGAATGAAATATTTTGGGGAATATTAAAAGAGAGAGAGAGAATCACTATTCCTATATTTTATTTTCCTTTTCCTTTTAAGTACCTTTATTTAGCCAAATTGTTTTTTCCTGCTTCATCCCTGAGCAGAGTCCACTCCTGCATAATTTGCACGTGTGTCTTAATTTCATGCCTGGGTGGACAGTCAACTTCCTTAGCAATAGCAATAGCACCTATATTCCGCTTCACAGGGCTTTACAGCTGTCTCTAAGCGGTTTGCAGAGTAAGCCTATGCCCCCCCCCAACAATCTGAGTCCTCATTTTACCGACCTCTGAAGGAAGGAAGATTGAGTCCACCTTGAGCCGGTGAGAATTAACCAGCTTATGTAATGTAAGAATAATGGGAATGACTCAGCAGGGTCTGTGTCTCTTTAAGAGCCTTTGTATAAAGCAGAGGTCACCAACCTTTTCATGCTGGCGGCCTGGAGGGAAAGGGAGCAGCTGTGAAATTTGCCTAAGCGCAAATGGGCTGCGTGCACCCACAAAGCGCTAGTAGCCCCGTTTGCACAGGCGCACAGGAACTAGCTTCCTCTGCTAGTGCTGCACACATGCGCAAACAGGCCGCGCAACCCACATTGTGCTAGGGTCCCCATTTGCGCAGGCGCAGAGGTGCTAGCTGCCTCCTCTGCTAGCGCAAATGGGGCATGCAACCCGCGCACCCGAATGGACGTGTTTGCACAGGAATGCAGGCGCTAGCCACCTCCTCTGCTAGCGCTGCGCACATGCCCACATGCATGTGTGCACTGGCCAGCCTGTCCCGCAGCCTGGTGGCCACGGTCCGGCAGTGGGCCTCGGACCATAGGTTGTGGACCCCTGGTAAAAAGAGAAGGCTCTGCTAACGTGTTCTCCTCTCCTCCGTTTCCTGCTGTAACCATGGTGTGTTGGATCCTGCTGTATTAGCAGGTGCATGTATATTGTTCCTGGTGTATGATATGGTAGATAGTGTAAGATGAACCACCATTTAATATAGACCACTGTTTGCTGTGTTTACTTCCTGGGTTATCTCGCACAATAAGATGGTGCACGCTCTGACACATCTGATTCAAGGAACCTCTTTGCCAGGCTAAGTGTGGAAGAGGTGCAACCGTAATAAATGGATGGAACCCAAGTACAGGTAGTCCTCGACTTACCACAATTCGTTTGGTGACCGTTCAAAGTTACAACGGCACTGAAAAATGGCTGTTCTTCACCGTTGCAGCATCCCCACGGTCACGTGATCAAATTGGTCACACTTGGCAATTGACTCGTATTCATGATGCTTCCAGTGTCCTGGGGGGGGGGTGTTCATGTGATTACCTTTTGCGACCTTCTGATGAGCAAAGTCAATGGGGAAGCCAGATTCACTTAACAACCGTGGCAAGAAAGGTTGTAAAATGGGACAAAACTCACCTCACAACTGTCTCGCTTAGCAACATAAATTTTGGGCTCCGTTGTGGTCATTACGTTGAGGACTACCTGTAAATGATTTCAAAATGACGGGCAAACCCCCTGATTGCTTTCTGGCAGGCAGTTAGAAAGACTTCGGAGATGATTCCCCTCTGAATATTTTGCGCAGATAACTGCATTATTACAAGGTCTTAGGACCACAAGGGAGCCCAATATTTCTGTTGCTAAGTGAGGCAGTTGTTAAATGAGTTTTGCCTCATTTTCACGGCCTTTCTTGTCACAGTTGCTAAGGGAATCGCTACAGTTGTTAAGTTAGTAACACATGGCTGTAAAGTCAATCCCATTGACTATGCTGGTCAGGAGGTCGCAAAAGGGGATCGCGTGACCCCAGGACACTGTGACCGTCGTATGTACGAGTCAGTCGACAAGTGTCTGAATTTTGATCACGTGACCCTGGGGATGCTGCAACGGTCCTAAGTGCAAAAAACCCAGTGGTAAGTCCCTTTTTCAGTGCCGCTGTAGCTTCAAACCGCCACTAAACGAATGGTTTTAAGTTGAGGACTACCTGTAATGTATAATATAAGAAAGCACTGATAGGAGAGTTGCACTGGTTGTTCTTTTGATGGCTGATGATCTTAGCTATGTATTATTTACTCAATTTCTATGCTGCCCACGTCTCCTATAAGGCGACTCGGGGGGGGGGGGGGGGCTATCAGATACATAATACATTTTCTTTAGAAGGTCTGAAGAAAATCCTTTCTATGGCTTATTATCTAACCAGCGATCGTAACAGGAAATTTTGAAATTATCTGGAGAAATTCAGTCTGGGGAGAGCTGGGCCCTTACGGAGATACGATTCTGGTTCTGGGGGAAAAGGATGCCGCTTTAAGGGTGCCAACCTATTCCGACAGATTTCTCAGGAAACATTAAAAATACTTTATAAGAAAATAATGTGGTACAAGGCTGGGTGCTTCTTATTCCTGGCAGCCAGGATTTGGAAGTTATCTACAAGCCATCTCGCTGTCCCGTAACTTCAAGTTAATGCTTTAAGCCAGCTCTCTCTTTCCACATGTTTTCCTTAACTACCCCTCAACTATGTTAACAGGCCTTCAAACAATCAGCCCTTTTAGCAGGCACTCCTTGGGTCCAGTTCTGGTCTTCCCAAGAGACATTTATTTGTATCCCACCTTTATTACTTTATAAGTAACGCAAGGTAGCAAACATACACACTCCTTCATCCTTCTATTTCCCCACAACAAGCCTGTGAAGTGGGTTGGGCTGAGAGTGACTGGCCCAATGTAACCCAGTCAGCTTTCATGCCTAAGGCAGGGTTAGAACTCACTGTCTCTTGGTGATTGGCCCAAGGTCACCCAGTTGTCTTTCATGCCTAAGGCAGGGTTAGAACTCACTGTCTCTTGGTGATTGGCCCAAAGTCACCCAGTTGGCTTTTGTGTCTACGGCGGGACTAGAACTCACTGTCTCCTGGTGATTGGCCCAAGGTCACCCAGCTGACTTTCATGTCTAAGGTGGGGCTAGAACTCACTTACCTCCCAGTTTTCATGTCTAAGGTGAGGTTAGAATTCATGGTCTCTCGGTTTCATACGTATTGCCTTAACCACTAGACCAGGGGTCTTCAAACTTGGCCCTTTTATGACTTGTGGACTTGAACTCCCAGAATTCTGGGAGTTGAAGTCCACAAGTCATAAAAGGGCCAAGTTTGAAAACCCGTGCACTAGATCAAACTAGCTCTCATTGTCAAGGAACTCACAAAGGCGTCTTTCTTATCTCAATTATCACTGTTTCCTCAGAGCGCTGAATTCTCTCTAAAGCCATTTCTGTTTCCTTCCCATGACAGCTAAACCCAGCTGGCAGGTAATACCTTTAACTCGTTTGGAAGAGGCGAGGAGCAGGTGATCTTCTGGGAGAATGTGGGTGATGATGCCAATCGCACGTTCTGCATGGAATCTAAAGATCAAAGACAAGCAAGAGGAACACTTGAGCTCCTGGTCCTTCTCCTGGAACTTTGCCAGCCCCATCGGTGTGACTTGGTGAAAAGCCACAACTTTCCCACTTGAAACAAGGAATAGGTCCGGATGGTGGAAAACACAGCCTTTCCTCTCCTCTCCCGTTCCTTTCACTCACTAGGCCAGTGTTTCTCAACCTCGGCAGCTTTAAGATGGGTGGGCTTCAGTTCCCAGAATTCTGGGAGTTGAAGTCCACCCGTCTTAAAGCAGCCAAGGTTGAGAAACACTGCACTATGCCAGGGACGGCGAACCTTTTAGAGACCGAGTGCCCAAACTGCAACCCAAAACCCACTTATTTGTTGCCGGGTGCCAGGTGGGATGTGGCCCACTGGGGTGGTCATGGCAAACTGCGTGGGTGTGGTCACTTTGATGTTGCTCATGGGGAGGGATGCCTGTGGGGGGCCGGGCAGGGGGAGATCCAGGGGGTCTCTGGCAGGTGGGGCGGTGGGCAGGAGCCTCGTCCTGCGGGGTGAGTCGAGGCGAGGCAGGGTGGGGGTACCATTGCTGCGGGGCAAGGTGAAGCAGGGGCCGGGGCAGCTGCTGCCTGACACCATCGGCCCCCGCACACAGAAGCCAGTGAGCGCATGTGGGGCCGACGGTG
This sequence comes from Protobothrops mucrosquamatus, assembly GCF_001527695.2. Classification (NCBI taxonomy): domain Eukaryota; kingdom Metazoa; phylum Chordata; class Lepidosauria; order Squamata; family Viperidae; genus Protobothrops; species Protobothrops mucrosquamatus. The sequence goes on along the minus strand of NW_015389729.1, from coordinate 44,182 downwards.
TCTGTCAGCAGCCTCGACCGGCGCACTCTGGGGCTCCACAGCCCACTGCCAGCAGTTCAGAGAAGCCGCCTCTGAGCTGGACAGCTGGCCGACAGCTGAGGAGGTGATGCAGTGGGTCGTGCCTGGGAAAAGTAAAGCATGCAAGGCCAGGAGGGACGGAACCAAGGGGGGGGGGGGAACCAGCCGTGCCGGGATATATCCGGCCACGTGGCACCTCAGGCGGCTGGTTGAAGTGGGATGGTTGCCATCTCCGGGGCATGGAAATGTGATGTAGATGTTGAAAAAAGGGTAAGAGAGCAGAGCCCTGCACCCCCCTCCCCAGAGGAGGTGCCAAATCTTGTTAATTGAAGTGTGGCGTACAAAAAAAAAAAGTTTAGATCTTTTATTTTAAAACGTGGACAGCTCGATTCTGTTTTGCAGGTAGCCCTCAATTTAGGACCGCAATTGGGACGAGAATTTCCACTGCTCAACAAGGCAACTGTTAAGTGAGTCAGGCCTGATTTTACGACCTGTCTGCCATGGTTGTTAAGCAAATCAGTGCAGGGGTTATGTGAATCGTGCAGTCGTTAAGTTAATCCGGCTTCTCCCTTTGGCTTCATTTGTTGGAAGCTGGCTGGGATGGCCACAAATGGCAATGACACGGCCCAGGAGTGCTGCAGCTGTCGTAAGTACATGCCAGTTGCCAAGTGCCCATATTTTGATCATGTGACTGTGGGGATGCTTGTAAGTGTGAGTGCCAGCTGTAAGCCACTTTTTTCTATGCTGTTGTAACTTTGAATGGTTGCTAAAAAGACTAGTTGTAAGTCGAGGACTACCTGTCTCAAAATCTAAAAAAAAACAAATGGCGGCCGAATATTTTTATAACTCCTTATTTAGAAAGTAAAACAGGGAAAAGATGTAGGATAAAGAGAAATTATGAATTCTGAAATTTACTATTCTCAGCAAAACATACCTTTTCTAACATTGAAATAAGACTCAGAAATAAAGAAACAAAATCGCTTGGGCCCTAAATGAATACAGTACTCACAGTGCATTATCAAATTTTCCCGAACTGTACTGGTGAACGTAAGAAGAGTACGCCAGATCTTCATGGGCTGTAGCTACATGGATGTTTTTGCCGCCAAACACCGACTGTCTGATGTCCAAGGCTGTCTGAAATGATTTGTGCAAAACATCCAAGCCAGTAACTCAATTTGCAGTCAAAACTATATTTTTTTTTTACATATCTAACATCAGATTAGCTGCAAACAGGATTTTCCTGCCCATTAACATAGGATTGGCTACCTTCTTGTACAGCATGTTTTTAACATAGTAGTGACTTCCTAAATGCCATGCCTTATTTAAGCACATAAGACTGAAAAAAAGGAAACTTGTTTCAAATTTGGGATAAGACAGCCTTATTTGGAACATTCCAATGCAATTGGCTAGACCAGGGGTACGCAACCTTGGCTCTTTTATGACTCCTGGACTTCAACTCCCAGAATTCCTGAGCCAGCATGGGGGAACTATGGCCCCTTCATGATTCGTGGACTTCAACTCCCAGAATTCCTGAGCCAGCATGGGGGAAACTTTGGCCCCTTCACGACTCGTGGACTTCAACTCCCAGAATTCCTGAGCCAGCATGGCTCAGCATGGAAATCTCTCTCTTTCCCCTCAGCATGGCTGGCTCAGGAATTCTGGGAGTTGAAGTCCACGAGTCATAAAAGGGCCAAGGTTGCCTAACCCTGGGCTAGGCTAAAGTGTTCCATCAGAAGTAACAGTGGAAAGGTGAAGCTATAATCCCCTTACTCTTTTCTTCTCCATCCGATGGTCAGAAAGGTTAGGTAGACTAATACTACCTACTATATGATTTATTTTAAAAGGTGAGGTCCTTGGTGCTCTCTGAGTTTGGTGATTTTCTTGCAGACCCAATTAGGTAACATCATCAGTGCTACTGTGTTTCCCCGAAAATAATACTGGATCTTATTTTTATTTATTTTTTTGCCCCCAAAAGAGGCACCAGGTCTTATTTTCGGGGGGTGTCTTTTTTTACTCACCTCCTGCACCAACAGACCTGCCCAGCCAGTCCACTTCTTCTGGGGCCAAAGTTCTGCAGCTGCATTCTGGCCTGCATTTCACAGTCAGGCCTTTCCGGAAGGCCTATGCAGAGGAGTACCGAGCTACGGATTCAATCTATAGCTTAGTTCTCGGCTGCAGTGGCCTTTCCAGAAATGCAGGCCTGGCTGCAGAAGTCGCCTCAGAAGAAGTGGGCCGGTGAGGAGAGGCCTGGCTGCCAGGTAAGTGGGTGTGGGGTGCGTGGGGCAGATCCACTCTCCCACCCCAGCTTGATTTTTAGGTATGTGCCTCACCCTAAAATTAGGGCTTATTTTGGGGGCAGGGCTTATATTAAGCCCACCCCCCAAAAAATCAAGCTAGCGTTTATTTTCGGGGTAGGCTTTACTTTCAGGGATACGGGGGTAGTAGGGGTTGCTCTCATTTTATATACACTGCTTGCCCTGTCAATGTGGTGGGACTGTTTTGGGTGGCTCTGGCCTGGGATTGTTTACTGCTGTTTGTTTGCCTGCACTAGTAGTTCCTTGATTGGTGTATTGTTAACTTCTTGATTGCTGGTCTAGTGCAGGGCTTTTCAACCAGTGGTACGGGTACCACCTGTGGTACATTGGCACCTGGCAGGTGGTATGCGACCATCCTAGAAAAGTGGTAGCGGGGGAGGGGAATGAGCTGAACCGGTGGCAGCACCGCACAAGCCTGAGCGAGAGACGGCTGGAGCTGCAGGGCGGTCAGGGCTCAGTGGAAGCACCAGGATCAGTGCCACTTTCCAGCTGATCGGCGCTTCGGGGCTGTCAGGGCTCCGTGGAAGCGCCAGGATCTAGCTGGAGCTCTGCGCTGATCCTGGTGCTTCTGCTGAGCCCAGAAGAAGCGCCGATCAGCTGGAATGTTGCAGCATCTCCAGGGTCTTGTGATTTACATTCAGATGCTTGGCAACTGATTCATATATATGATGTCCTAGGGTCATGTGAAGTGACCGAAACCTGCTGCAACCACCCAGCAGATGGGGGGGATAAAAACCAAACACCCCCCACCCCATCCCCGCTGCCAATCCTCAACAGAAATGCTCACAACAATGAAAACCTTGGACAGGAGGAAGAGTGCGGCTGGGTGGGCAGGCAGGTGTCTTGCTCGGCTGTGGCTTGGGGGGCACCTTTTTCAGTGCCATCGTAACTTCGAACAGTCACTAAGCGAACTGTTGTAAATTGAGGACTACCTGTACTTTATCACTTTTTTCCCTTTTTTTGGGGTCAAGTTTTTGACACCTTGCTAGGTGACTGGTGGTACTTGGATGTTGCCATATCCTAAAAGTGGTACAATGGGTGAAAAGGTTGAAAAGCCCTGGTCTAGTGTTAACCTTGGTGCTAACAGTAATCTCTAGCCCAGTGGTTCTCAACCTTTTTAATGCCGCGACCCCAACCGGTCGTAAGTCGAGGACTAAACCGGTCGTAGGTCGAGGACTAAACCGGTCGTAAGTCGAGGACTAAACCGGTCATAAGTCGAGGACTATCCAACCGGTCGTAAGTCAAGGACTTTCCCTGCCCGGGAGCGCCGCGCATGCGTGGTTCCGCCCCCTGCGCTGGCCGAGGTGTAGCTGGCAAGCGGCAGAGACGGAGCAGGCCGACCACCAGCTGGCCCAGCCCAAGGGAGGTAGGCACCCGCCGGAAAAGGGGAAACAAAATGGCGGACAAAAAAAATGGCGGACAGCCTTGCTTGGCGACCCCCATGAAATGGTCGATCGACCCCAAATGGGGTCCCGACCCACAGGTTGAGAACCACTGCTCTAGCCTATCTGGGTGCTGCTTGCCGGCAAGGAGATGTTTTGGTCTTTCGTTTCCTTTTTGGCTTTTTCACTGTCTCTTTTGAAGAGTACGTAGATGTTGTTCGTCTGCGATTTGTCTGAGTGGCCATCAACAGGCCCATAGAGATAAACAGTATCTATGTAACACTCAAAAGAGACAGAAAGGAAACAAAAAACCCAAACTCACCTCCTTTATATAAAGGGCAGGCATATAAAAATCATAGCAAAGGGCATGCTCTTCTAAGGCTAAGATGAACAAGCGGTGTCTAACGGCAAATTAATTGAAGGCTGATCTTTTGGCTCTGCTGGAAAGAGCAGAGGATTGCATAAAGCACACGTAGTCCTCGACTTACAACCATTTGTTTAGCGACCGTTCAAAATTACAACAGCACCGAAAAAAGTGGTTTATGATTTGCTTTTTGAACTTATGACCCTTGTAGCATCCCCATGGCCAGGTGATCAAAATTCGGAGACTTAGCAACTGGCATGTATTTATGACAGTTGCACTGTCCTGGGGTCATGTGATCACCATCTG
>NW_015389729.1:16665-39496 GCF_001527695.2 Protobothrops mucrosquamatus | reverse complement strand
ATCTATATAATAGTAGGTATATGTATATAAACACACATGCACATTCGAATGCAACGTTGTGTCAAAATTTCAAAGCAATCGGTGAAGAACTTTCGGAGATTTAAGATTTTGATCAAACGAACATTTACATTTTTATTTATATAGATAAAATACCTGTGCCTGTGGCTTGGTGGTTAAATCACTGGCTAGTATGTAAACTGCCCAGGTTCGAATCCCATAAAGGGTGTGGCTAACTGATAAGAGCAGAATGAGCTCGAAATGGCCATATTAGTCTTCCAACTTAATTCTTTAACTCTTTGTCAAGAAAAAAAAAAAAGAAATCTGGATTTGTAAATGTTTCGCAGTAGCGACTTGAGCCTGCTTAATGCCCCTAGTTGGGGGGCTACAAGGCAAAAGAGATTGTAAAAAGTAGAACTGCAGTATAGCAGTTAAAATGCCAAGGTGTAATCAATCAGACCGGTCTGTCTGAAAAACTTTCTGTATATACTCCCTTGACTCAGCTGACAAAGAGGGGATCAGATTGCCAGCTTCTGTTCTACTTGAGATTATGTTCAAAATTAGGCATGAAGAGAAGGAATGGTTTTCTGATTTGACTTACTCTGGCCTTACGGAGAAGAAAGCATTGCAATACAACAATAGTAACATATGCTACTGGCTTGCAATAAATTACAAAACCAAAGCCATACCTGATAAATTGCAACTGACTGGCATATGTTATCTACGTTGAGTAAATAAAATCCATAGTCAAGTAGAGTGTCCGAATATTTAGGATGTTTGGCTCCAAAATGCTCCCTGAAAGATTAAAAACCAAAACACCCCAGGTTAAGAACATCACAAAATCTCTCAAAGGATTTTGACATGTTAAGAGCATTCCAAGAGAACTTTTACATACCGTGCTAGGTACACTGCGTGTTTTATCAACTGCTCGGCTTTCTTAAATTCACGTTTCACAACGCAAGCCTAAAACAGACGGAAGAAATTAAGACTCCACAGATATCCAAAGGACTCCACAGATATTCTTGTTGCCGTCCCCCTTGCCGAGAATGAACTCCTAAAACTCAACCTGCGATCTCAACTACTACAGTGTGTGTAGGATGTCAACGCTGCTAACATCAGATGTTTTCGCATTGACAACAGATGGAATTGACATAGCCATCTTTTCCCTTTTGCTTTTAGAGTTAGATGATGCTGGGAGGGGGGAAATGAACGGGATCCAGCTAGACATAACAACACTAAACTTAGTGTGAGAATTAAGGTTATTGTAACTGGAGCTGATAAGGAATTGGGGGCTGGAGAAATGGAAAGGAAGCCTGAGCTTCAAGTTAATTGGGGAATGTGATTTATGACAATTAGAGGAGGGAATTGTGCTTTGATACTATGTGCTGAGGGGAGGGGAATTCAGTTTTTGGCTTCGATTATGCAGTGCCGATGTTATGCTACTCAAAATAAAGATTCTTTAAGGAAAACAATGCCTCGAAGTTATTTTGAAGAGTTTCAACTGTCGGAACCATGACATAAGCAGAGGGCCAATGTTTAGGTACAGGTAGTCCTCGACTTACAACAGTTCATTTAGTGACCGTTCAAAGTTAAAGCGGCACTGGAAAAAGGGACTTATGACCGTTTTTCACACCTAGGAACATCCCCATGGTCTCATGGTCAAAATTCAGAGGCGTGGCCACGGACTCATATTTATGAAAGTCACAGTGTCCCGGGGTCACGTGATCCCTTTTGTGACCTTCTGTCAACCAAAGTCAATGGGAAAACCAGATTCACCTAACGACTGTGTTACTAACTTAACAACTGCAGCGATTCACTTAACATCTGTGGCAAGAAAGGTCGTAAAATGGGGCAAAACTCACTTAACAAATGTTTCCCGTAGCAACATAAAATTTTGGGCTCAATTGTGGTCGTAGGTCAAGGACTACCTGTATTCTTCCCTCTGCCTCTGGGAAGAGTTTTATGAATTTTGCAAATACTTATTTTTCTCTCGAGAAATCTGGTTCTCCTAGGCCAGGGGTAGGCAACCTTGGCTCTTTTATGACTCGTGGACTTCAACTCCCAGAATTCCTGAATACAGCTGTTGAAGTCCACGAGTCATAAAAGAGCCAAGGTTGAAGACTCCTGATATAAGTAATTGTTCAACTTACCTTTGAGGCTTGTCGTAAAACATCCACTACTACTTTTACAGGCAAGCCAACCGAGATCTCCTTCATTGCTTCTATACACCATTTGTAAGCCTATGGGGCACACAACAAAAGTTTGGAAAAGCATTTGTTACTAAGGCTACAGAGATTTAAAAGAAACACACGCCGGTCACATCCCACAATTTTACAACTGTCTTCCACTAACTGGCCCCTCTGGAGAAGCTGAATTTCAATCCCTACAACCTCCCAAATCAGCACCACCCAGGCTGCCTTGTTATCCAACACAAAGCCAAGAGAATTGTTCTGAATGCAGAAGCTGTTTTCAGGACTGCACTCATTTTATTCGCAGATTTGTTTTCAAGGTGACTCTTGCTGATGATTTGTGATGGGAGCCGTGCTTCTCCAGACAGCACAGAATCCTTTGTTGGGGGGAGGAGGAAGGACAACTTAAACTTGGGGGGTGTTACTGGGAAGAAGTGGAAGCTGCAGTCAATTGTGAGTTCTACTCCCACCTTAGGCATGAAAGCTGATGGCTTTGGGCCAATCACCAGGTGATGGTGAGTTCTAGTCCTGCCTTAGGCATAAAAGTTGGCTGGGTGATTTGGGGCCGATCACCAGATGACTGTAAATTCTAATCCCACCTTAGGCATGAAAGCTAGCTGAATGACTTTGGGCCAATCACCAGGATACTGTGAGTTCTAGTTCTGCCTTAGGCATGAAAGTTGGCTTGTGACTTTGGGCCAATCACCAGGATACTGTGAGTTCTAGTCCCATCTTAGGCATGAAAGCTGATGACTTTGCACCAATCACCAGGTGATTGTGAATTCTAGTCCTGCTTTAGGCATGAAAGTTGGCTGGTGACTTTGGGCCAATCACCAGGAGAGGACAAGTTCTACTCTCATATTAGGCAGGAAAGCCAGGTGGGTGGCTTTGGGCCGGTCACTCTCTCTCTCAGCCCAACCCACCTCACAGGGTTGTTTTGTGGGGAAATAGGAGAAGGATATATATTCGCCACCTTGAGTGACTTGTAAAATAATAAAGTTTGGATAGAAATCTAATAAACAAGCAAGCAAACAAATACTAATAAAGGAGAATATTTGTAGCTCAGGGTTGACACGAGGGGTCCTTGCTGATCTTTGAGCTTGGTGGCTTTCTTACAGACATTTCATGACCCAAACTAGGTAGCCTCATCAGTGCTAGTGATATTACCTAGACCAGGGCTTTTCAACCGGTGGTACGCGTATCACTTGTGGTACATTAACAAGTGGCAGGTGGTACGCAGCCCTGCCTAGCCAAGTGTAGTGGGGGAGGGAAAGAGCCAGCGCAGGCAAGGACTTACTGTGAGAGAGTCCTCTGGAGCTGCAGAGTGGCTGGGGCAAGGCAAAGGCCCCAGGCTCACTTCTGGCTCACCCTCCCCCATGAGAAAGGAGGAGGAGGGGAGCAGAGACAGGAGAGGCTATAAAACAAGGCACTTTGGGTGGGAGAGGGAGAGAGAAAAAAGCAGCAGCAGCCTTGGGAGGAGGTGGAGTCAGCTCTAGCTGCACCGAAGGGTTTTTGACACCTTGCTAGGTGGTACTCGAATATTGCCATATCCTAAAAGTGGTAAAATCGGTGAAAAGGTTGAAAAGCCCTGACCTAGACTCACCTCATCGTAATGACTCTTTGCAAAAAGCAGAGCACACAGCTCCCCGTAGAGTGCGGCTTTGTTGGCTTGCTGGCCGTGCTCTGCCAGTTTTTCCATGTAAGACTGTGCTAATTTGAAGGTTTCTTCTCCCAAGTGGTATTTACAGTTGCCATTCCGGACGTGCAGTAACCTAGGAAAGAGATCCAGGTACCAGTGTGATGACCCTCAAACTTGCCGAATGCTTCGCTTACAAGACTACAGGGAGTCCTCGGTTTACAACAATCAAGCCCAGCATTTCTACTGCTAAGCGAGGCAGCTGGGTTTTGCCCCATTTTACGACCGTTCTTGCTTGCCACGGTTAAGGAAATGACTGTGGCTGTTAAGTTACTAACAGTTATTAAGTGAATCTGGCGTCCCCCGTAAACTTTTCTTGTCAGGAGGCTGCAAAAGGTGATCACGTGACCCCAGGACGTTGCAACCGTCGTAAATATAAAACAATTGCCAAATATCTGAACTTAGATCATGTGACTGTGGGGATGCTGCAATGGTCGGTAAGTGTGAAAAACAGCCATAAGTCACTCTTTTCAGTGCTGAGCAAACGGCCACTGAGCAAATGGTTGTAAGCTGAGGAATACCTGTACTGAAATTGCACACTTATTAAGGAATCAGGAAAATTTATCACCCTTGCCTGAATAGAATAGAATAGAATAGAATAGAATCTTTATTGAGAACAGAATAGAAGAATTAGAATAGAACAGAATAATAGAATAGAATAGAAAAATTAGAATAAAATAGAAGAATTAGAATAGAAGAATAGAATTAGAATAGAATAGAATAATAGAATAATAGAATAGAAGAACTGGAATAGAACAGAATAATAGAATAGAATAATAGAACAGAATAATAGAAGAGTAGAATAAAATAAACTTTATTGTCACTTTGAATGTACACTAATCAGCTATACATTAAAATGAAATTTTATTGCATACAGCTCTCAAAGGGTCACCACCTCCAATATACACTACAATAGTAAGCAATTAAAAAATTATCAACCAATCCACAAGTATGCAAGACACAGAAAACTTCATCACCAATAGCTATAGCTCAGTTCTAGTAAACCAACGCTCAATCACGGCTTACCAGACTGAGGACATTTATTGCCTCTCCACATTTTTGTATGCAGCAATGCAAAACATAACAGAATGGGGCAAACTAGAGCAGTTCATTCCACCTGAAGAGGAAATCCTATCCTATCCTTTTAGAGACCGAGTGCGCAAATCACAACCCAAAACCCACTTATTTATCTCAAAGTGTCAGGGCTGCATCAACATTGTGGTGCCCTCAGGGGGGGGCATGGGGGCGTGGCCCACTGGGTGGGCATGGCTGCGGTTGTCATGGCAGACTGGGTGGGCGTGGCTGGGGTGGGCATGGCCACCTCGATGTTGCTTATGGGGGGGATGTCTGTGGGGGCCGGGCAGGGTTGGGGGAGATCCAGGGGGTCTCTGGCGGGTGGGGTGGTGGGCAGGAGGCCCAACATAGATGGGGGGAGGCACGCAATCGTAGTTGGGACTGGGGGGGGCATGGCAACGATGGGGATCCGGCTTTCCCTGCTCGGGGTGGCCTTTGGCTTGCTGGGTGTGGGCGTGCTCTACCACCTCTACTCGAGCTTGCTAGCTGCCTGCTGTACCTCCTTTGTGCCTGGTGGGGCTGCCGCTCCGTGTGGCAGCGGCCTAATGGACCTGCGCAAGCTGCTGGCAGCGGTGGTGCGCGTGCCCACAGAGAGGGCTCCGAGTGCCACCTCTGGCACGCGTGCCATAGGTTCGCCACCACTGGCCTATGGTTTAATGGTTAACTAGGAATCAAGACCCTGTATTAATTCTCGTTTGTCATCAGAAATTCTATTATAGTTTCTGGATTCCGATGAAATTACAACACCACTAAAGAAGGTAAGCTATTATGACCAGAGATTATGAAAAGAATTTTCAGTCTCTACCTAACAAGTGACTTTCCCGCTTTTTATATTTTTTTTTATTCTCCAGATATGAGAGTTCCCATGATCTTATAACTAGGAGGTTTTATTGTACTGAGTTATTATTATTATTATTATTATTATTATTATTTAAATTTATATACTGCCCTATCTCCCTTACGGGACTCAGGGCGGTGAACAGGCAATAATAAAAATCACAGTAAATATTACATAAAAGCCTGCTCTAAAATATAAAACCCCTTTTTGTGTCCAAACCAGGCCAACGTACCGCTAAATAAGAACTGGTATTTTAATATGATAAAGACAAGCACATACACTTCAGAGAAACCTTTTGAAGGAGTATGGCTGGTTTATTTCATTGTTCCGCTCTAAGCCCCTCAAGAATTGTTTGAAGGTGGGTGGCCTCTGAATTGTATTCCACAAAATCCATAAAGCTTAAAACTCCCAAATCCTTTTTTTCCCCCCCGCAAACGGAAAATAATGTGCTTTAGACAAACCAGCCTAATACAGAAAGCACTTAGTAATCACTGATGTCTTAAGCAACTTGATAGAAAGAGAGTGACTGTACAAACCACTCTATGGCCGTATTTCCACGTCTTTTGTGAAACTATACAGTGAGTCCTCGACTTATGTCTGGTCACATAGCGACCATTCAAAGTTTTGATGGACACCCCGCACAAAAAAAACTCCTTATGACCCAGTAACAAATGCCTTTTCTCGTGGTCACATGATCTCATTTTGGGTGCTCAGTAATGAGCCAGTAGTAGTAGTAGTAGTAGTAGTAGTAGTAGTAGTAGTAGTAGTAGTAGTAGTAGTAATGTTGGAAGGGACCTTGGAGGTCATCTAGTCCAACCCCCTGCTCAGGCAGGAAACCCTATACCCTATATATCTCTTTTTAAAAACTTCCAGTGTTGGAGCATTCACCGCTTCTGGAGGCAGCTTGTTCCACTGGTTAATTGTTCTCACTGTCAGGAAGTTTCTCCTTAGTTCTAGGTTGCTTCTCTCCTTGGTGAGTTTCCATCCGTTGCTTCTTGTCCTGCCTTTAGGCGCTTTGGAGAAGAGCTTGACTCCCTCTTCTTTGGGGCAGCCCCTGAGATACTGGAACACTGCTATCCTGTCCCCCCTCGTCCTTCTCTTCGTTAAACTAGACATACCCAATTCCAGCAACCGTTCCTTGTATGTTTTAGCCTCCAGTCCCCTGATCATCTCTGTTGCTCTGCACTCTTTCCAGAGTCTCAACATTTTTTTTACATCGTGGTGACCAACACTGGGTGCAGTATTCCAAGTGTGGCCTTACCAAGGCTGTCCGTAGTGCCCCGGTCACATGACGCGCAATTTATGACGTTTTTGTTGGAAACCAGCCTTTACTTCTGGTTCCTGGGGAAAACTGCCCCATAGCAACTAATGGGTTCATTTAACGACGGTCGCCTCTGCTTTAATGATCGCTGTGAAAAAGGTTCTAAAACTGAATCCAGTCACACGGTGACCTGTTTTACAACCATCCCAATTTACAACCATAATTGCTAGGTTCAATTCCGGTCCTAAGTCAAAAACCTTCTGTACAACCTACGACTACAACGGAGCCCAAAATTTATGATGCTAAGTGAGAAATTTGTTAAGTGAGTTTTGCCCCATTTTACAACTTTTCTTATCATATTTGTTAAGTGAATCGCTGTAGTTAGTCACACGGTTGTTAAGTGAATCTGGTTTCCCCATTGATTTTGCTTGTCAGATGGTCGCAAAAGGAGATCGCATATCCCCGGGACACTCGCAACCGTCATAAATAGGAACCAGTTGCCAAGCATCCAAGTGTACCATGGGGATGCTGCAACGATCGTTAAGTGTGAAAAACAGTCAAAAGTCACTTTTTTCAGTGCCGTTGTAACTTCAAACGGTCGTTAAATGAACTGTCGTAAGTCGAGGACTACCACTAATGTCTTTCTCTCCAGGCTTCTCTGAGCTTTCTTCATGTTAAAATAACCCTTCTTCACAGAGAGGAAGTATTAAATGTTGAAATAAGAGAAATTTTGGTTACTAAATTTAAGATATTGGGAAATTACCAGAAAATAAGAATGTTATATTGTGTTATTAATCAGTTGATGTAAGATGGTGAGAATTCAAATAAATAAGACGTGTATCCTGAACATTAGCTCTTGTGATGAATTGTGATAAAGGGAATTGGGGTTATTTAAAACTTGGAAATTATAAATATTAAACGATAAATATTAATGGGAAAATAAAAATTGGGAAACACCAACCAGGACATTGATTGTCTAAAAAGATTGAATGTTAAAACAACTAGGATATGTATAAACTAAAAATTATTGATAAATGTAAGAAAGTTACTTTTATTTAATCGATATAATGAGAATTGTATTAATTTAAATACGAGACAGCAAATACCAAGGGGAAAAGAGAGGGAATATTTAATGTAATAGTTTGAGATCTGTAGTAAAGATATTTGTATGTTACTGAATTATTGACCAACTCAGCCGGCACATTGGTTTTCAACGTGTAAAACTAGAAAATCAATAAAATTTTCTTTAAAAAAATAAAAATAAAATAATTCTTCTTCACAGGGACAAAATCACAGAGGCAGATAATTCTGTACGTTTTCTGTATTTTGCTTTTTTCCCCATTTGTATCTTTAATAGATTTGAACAGCCCCCAATTCTATTGTATTTCAAAGAGTCCCAAAGATGCAGTTCTTCACCAAGGCTGTTGCCAAAGATGACTGACTCCCCTTTTTTTCTCCCTTTTCCTTGTTTCCATCCAGGTTTGTATTCCCTGCTGTTTCTGTTCTCTGGTTTTGTGTTTTTTTGTGTGTGTGTGTTTATATTGTTCCTTGTTTTTAAATGTTTTTTTTAACAATTTGCAAACTGCCCAGAGTAACTGGGAATAGGGTGGCATATAAATGGCATACACATTTTTAATAATAATAATAATAATAATAATAATAATAATAATAATAATAATAATAACAACAACAACAACAACAACAACAACAACAACAACAACAACAACAACTGGAGCACCACTTGAACAGCATTGGCACTGACAAATTCGTCATTAGTCAATTGCAAAAGGCAGCCTTACTAGGAACCGCCTCCATCCTGCGACGATATCTGTAATACCATCAAACATCCACATCTGCCTATCCCAGGTCCTTGGGAAGGACTCGATAGGTAGACAAAATGCCAAATCCAGTCTGAACATATGGCTGACTGTGCGATGATTAGTAATAATAATGATGATGATGATGATGATTATAACAACAATAACAACAACAACCTACAAATAGAAAAACTGTGGCAAAGGCAAGCAAGGGTAGTACGAATAGTAATAGGCGCCTTGGGTGCAATCCCAAAACAACTCGAGCACCACTTGAACACCATCATCGGCATTGACAAATTCACCATCAGTCAATTGCAAAAGGCAGCCTTACTAGGAACTGCTTCCATCCTGCGACGATATCTGTGATACCATCAAACATCCACATCTGCCTATCCCAGGTCCTGGGTAAGGACTCGATAGATAGACAAAAATGCCAAATCCAGTCTGAAATCTGGCTGACTGTGCGATGATTAATAATAATAATAATAATAATAATAATAATAATAATAATAATAATAATAATAATAATAATAATAATAATAATAATAGTAGTAGTAGTAGTAGTAGTAGTAATAGTAATAATAGTAATAATAATAGTAATAGTAATAATAATAATGTGCAAGCTTTTCCTATCATTAAACTTCCCCACCCACACTTTTTTTGCCAAGACAAACTTTTCCATGGTAAAAAAACAACTGAGGGGAAGTAGATACTGGCTCTAAGGAGTTAAATGAAGACCCAAAGGCAGGTGAGCCAGTTTGTCAATTCAGCCTTAATAAGTAATTGGTATTAACACACTAAATGTTACTGATTAATGAAGGAAGAACAGCGTTGGTTCCCTTCTCTAAGTTACTCATAAAAAAAATAAAGAACAGGATCTTCCTCCTTTAATCTGTCTGTTGTGCAAACAGTGAAACATAAAAGTAGCATGGACTAAAATACAAGTAGTCCTCGACTTATGACCACAATTGAGCCCAAAATTTATGAGACATTTGTTAAATGAGTTTTGCCCCATTTTACCACTTCTCTTGCCACAGTAGTTAAGTGAATCACTGCAGTTGTTAAGTTAGTCACACAGTTGTTAAGTGAGTATGGCTTCCCCATTCTCTTTGCTTATCAGAAGATCACAACACACGATATCAAGACCTCAGGACACTTAAGCAACTGTCATAAATGCAAGTATATGAATTTTGATCATGTGACAGTGGGGATGCTGCAATGGTCGTAAGTGTGATAAATGGTCATAAGTCACTTTTTTCAGTGCTGTTGTAACTTTGAATGGTCAATATAAGAACTGTTTTGAGTTGAGGTCAGCAACCAGAACAGAATAACAGTTGTAAGAGACCTTGGAGATCTTCTAGTCCAACCCCGTTCAAGAAAGAAACCCTATGCCATTTCAGACAAATGGCTGTCCAGTCTCTTCTTAAAAACCTCCAGTGTTGGAGCATTCACAACTTCTGGAGACAGGTTGTTCCACAGATTAATTGTCCTCACTGTCATGAAATTTCTCCTTATTTCTAGGTTGCTTCTCTCCTTGATTAGTTTCTTCTTGTCCTGCCTTCTGGTGCTTTGGAAAATAGGTTGACCCCCCCCCCTTCTTTGTGGCAGACCCTCAAATATTGGAAGACTGCTATCATGTCACTCCTAGTTTTTATTAAATTAGACATACCCAATTCCAGCAACCATTCTTCATGTGTTTTACACTCCAGTCCCCTAATCACCTTTGTAGCTCTTCTCTGCACCCTTTCTAGAGTCTCGAAATCTTTTTAAATTGTGGCGACCAAAACTGGATGCAGTTGTCAAAGCAAGAACATCCAATATTAGCAGCGCTAACATCTGTCAGAACCATGACAGTAGTATTTCAAGTCTGGTCTTATCAAGGCATTATAAAGTGATACTGTGTACAACCAATTTGTAAAATAAAAAGTTAGAAGGGCTTAAGCGCTTCAGCCAGCCCAGCAGGCTTTCTCTACATCAGGGGTCTTCAAACGTGGCCCTTTTATGACTTGTGGACTTCAACTCCCAAAATTCCTCAGCCAACGTGCCTGGCTGAGGGATTCTGGGAGTTGAAGTCCACAAGTCATAAAAGGGCCACGTTTGAAGACCCTTGCTCTACGTGGAGGTGTGTCTACAGGGCAAGATAAAAAAAATAACCAAAGTGACAGCCATGACCTTTGTCATTTAGCATAGTGCATATTACTAATATTTCCTCCTCCAATTTTGAAATCATGCTTGTTGTCTTACAAACCAGCCCCAATTAATGTATAATCAGCCTGTAGGCTGAATAAACGAGGACAGAATATACAGCCTTGTCACTCCTTTGCCAACCTGAAGGCAATGAGTTTCATCATGTACTGTCCATACTGCAGCTTCTTGATCTGTATGTAGGTTTCTCTTAAGGAGGAGATGTTCTGATTACCTTTTTTATAACCACACACCACAGCTTGACACACAATCCACAATCCATTGCTCTGTTTTTTGAAGCACATACTTCCTTCTTTGGCCATTTTTCAACTTTCCCAATTATCTAGCAAGCATCAGCAGAACTGGCTCATGTTCCTTGAATTTTTCTAAAACCAGCTTGAATACCTGGCATCTCCTTGGCCAGGTAGGGCCCTGACCTGCATTGGCTGATCCTACGCATTTTTTTGCTAACATCCAGTTTTGGTCACCACGATGTAAAAAAGATGTTGAGACTCTAGAAAGAGTACAGAGAAGAGCAACAAAGATGATCAGGGGACTGGAGGCCAAAGCATGTAAGGAAAGGCTGCTGGAATTGGGTATGTCTAATTTAACGAAGAGAAGGATGAGAGGGGACATGATAGCAAGTCTTCCAATATCTCAGGGGCTGCCCCAAAGAAGAGGGAGTCAAGCTATTTTCTAAGGCGCCTGAAGGCAGGACAAGAGGCAACGGAAGGAAACTAATCAAGGAGAGAAGCAACCTAGAACTAAGGAGAAACTTCCTGACAGTGAGAACAATTAACCGGTGGAACAACCTGCCTCCAGAAGCTGTGGATGCTCCAACACTGGAAGTTTTTAAGAGGAGACTGGACAGCCATTTGTCTGAAATGGTATAGGGTTTCCTGCCTGAGCAGGGGGTTGGACTAGATGACCTCCAAGGTCCCTTCCAACTTTTTTTATATTATTAATTATTATTATTATTATTATTATTATTATTATTATTATTATTATTATTATTATTATTTACATTCATTCGTTTGCTGATATAGCTTGGTTAATGTCAGGCTGGAAAGACCAGGTCCACACACAAAGGTTCAATTAAACTTATTTACTGTTAAAATCTTATGCACAAGAATCTTCTCAACTAACAGTCAGCACCTGGTTAAAGTTAGATATGGGTTAATGGCACTCACGGAGGGCTGGACTTAAGCTGGTGGCTACAAAGAGGTTCTAGGCTGACTCCTCTTTTAACTTCGACCCGATTCTGCCAGTCCTCCTACAATTAGAACTTGTACTGATCCTTCTGTTGCTTGCCATATTTCTATGGATTCAGTATTCCATTGGTTCCTGTAATCTTCCAATTTGGGAATGAGCAGAGCGCTGTTCTAATTTTTATCCTCTGGTTGTAGAGGGTTTTGTAAATAGGGAATATTTTCTGAGATATCTTGGATATTGATAGCTCTACTGAACTTCAATATATAGGTAGTCTTATTTAGTGACCTCAGTTGGGATCAGCAATTCTGTTGCTGAGCAAAGTGGTCACTAAGTGGAAAAATCACATGACCACAACTGTACTGCATGACTAATCAGGTTCATACTTTCCACTTTTGTTTGTCTGCTAATCACTCCACTACCCCTTAGAATTTATTATTATTTTTATTTATTAAATTTATTAAATTAACAAGAAGAGAATTAATGAGAATTAATTAAGAAAAACCAAATGCACAGGTATAGTATAAGGGATACTTTGCTCAATAGTAGCAACTGTGAGAGGGATCTCGGAGTCCTAGTGGACAATCACTTAAATATGAGCCAGCAGTGTGCTGCAGCTGCCAAAAAGGCCAACACAGTGCTTGATAGAATCACGATCATGGGAAGTGTTAATACCACTTTACAATGCCTTGGTAAGGCCACACTTGGAATACTGCATCCAGTTTTGGTCACCACAATGTAAAAAAGATGTTGAGACTCTAGAAAGAGTACAGAGAAGAGCAACGAAGATGATTAGGGGACTGGAGGCTAAAGCCTATAAGGAACGGCTGCTGGAATAAGGCATGTCTAGTTTAATGAAGAGAAGGATGAGGGGGGACAGGATAGCAGTATTCCAATATCTCAGGGGCTGCCACAAAGAAGAGGGAGTCAAGCTATTTTCCAAGGCACCTGAAGGCAGGACAAGAAGCAACGGATGGAAACTAATCAAGGAGAGAAGCAACCTAGAACTAAGGAGAAACTTCCTGACAGTGAGAACAATTAACCAATGAAACAACCTGCCTCCAGAAGCGGTGAATGCTCCAACACTGGAAGTTTTTAAGAAGAGACTGGACAGCCATTTGTCTGAAATGGTATAGGATTTCCTGCCTGAACAGGGGGTTGGACTAGATGACCTCCAAGGTCCCTTCCAACTTTTATTATTATTATTACTATTATTATTATTACTATTACTATTATTATTATTATTATTATTATTATTATTTACATTCATTGTAGAGGAAGGGATTACAAGAGAGTTAAGTAGACACACAATGGGGAATACACATAGAAAGTAATGTGCTGGCACCAGCAGCTGCAAGTGCACTACAGAAACATTCTGATGTATTCCCCAACTGCTTCCTCTCTTGTAATCCCTTCTTCTCCAATCTCCTTGCTCTGCAATGTGTGGGGAATGGGTCACTTTCAAGAGAGACTGTTTACAGAAATCATTTTCTTTTCTTCCTCCCTCTGTGTTTGGGGAGGAGAGAAAAAAACAATCATACATTGTAACATCTGGATAATTACTTCACAAAAGTGAATTAATGTTTGCGTTTACATTCATTGTAGAGGAAGGGATTACAAGAGAGTAAGTAGGCACACAATGTGGAACAGACAGAAAGAAATGTGCTGACACCAGCAGCTGCAAGTGCACTACACAAGCTGCTTGGTGTATTCCCCAACTGCTTACTCTCTTGTAAGCCCTTCTTCTCCAATCTCTCTGCTCTGCAAGTGTGAGGAATGGGTCAGACAAAGGAGAGACTGTTTACAGATATCATTTTTTTTTCTTCATCCTGTTCCTCCTGTTTGGGGAGGAGAAAAAAAACACAATAATGTGTTGTAACATCTGGATAATCCCTTCGTACAGGCAGAGATGTATTTTGCTGCTTGAATTTTTTTCAGCCTTCAAAACAGAGCAATGCTTACCTGACGCAACATTCGACAGCACGAAACCAGTGGAGCATCTCATCATGAAGGGTACATAACTGAAGGCAGGAAAGGAACACCTTCTCGGCATCACTGTACCAGCCAGCATCAGACAGGAACCCCCCTAGAAAGATCAAAATATCACTGCCTATTTTCAAAACACAACTGATCTTATTTTAAAAGACACTGACGTGCGATCTTGATTCTAATGCTAACAACATAAGCGTTGGGTCACATTTATCCTGTTTGAAACTACAGGAGGCCTAAATAAGAAATTCGAGCTGTCTGCTAATATTTAAGTATACTGATTAAGGAGTCAATTACTGGGTGATTTTTCAACAGTCAAGTTTTATAGACATATAAAATACACATCAACTGATGTATAAACAATGATGGTAGGTTTTGCTTTAACAAAAAAATGGTGGGGCAGCCAAAACTGCAGGTGCTGCTGCATTGTGGATAAATTTGCCACTTCCAGATGGTCTTCAAGGATGGCCCCATGTAGAGTACATTTCAGTAATCCAAAAAGGGGGGTTACTAAGGCATGGGTGACTGTGAGCAAGGCCTAATGAATGTAATGGCATTTAATGTTTAAGAAGAAATGAACTCTAAATTAGGGAGCGTCTTATTACATTTTAAACATTGTCTTTCCTTCCAATTTTTTTTTAAAAATGAAGATTGTAATTCTCCTTCTTTTAACAACTCAGTAGGGCAAATTGATCTGAGAAATGTATGTACTCTCCCAGAAATTGTTGATTTTAGTCCTAAAGAGCCCTGGCCTGTTTGGAATTTAGCAACAGCTTCGAGTCGGTCTCTGGTGCAAACTATTCATGCTTCTAGAGGCTAAACTGCCCATTCCTGTTTTTGAAGCAGAGACAAATACACAAAAGAGGTTTCAGGAAAAGAGAGCTTCCCTCCATCTTCTATGTACTTCCCCACCACTGAAGCCACAGAAGGGGTTAAAAAGGGACGGAAACATTGGATAAATGACTGCAACCATGATTTTGAATACAGGTAGTCCTTGACTTACAACCATTTCTTTAGTAACCATTTGAAGTTACAATGGCACTGATGTCTGACCATTTTTTCCACACGTACAGCTGTTGCAGCATATGATCAAAATTCAGACACTTGGCAACTGGTTTATATTTATGACAGTTGTAGGGGCCTAGGGCCATGTGATCACCTTTTGTGACCTTCTGGCAAGAAAAGTCAATGGGGAAACCAGATTCATTTTAACAACTGTGTTACTAACTTTTAACAATTGCTGTGATTCACATAACAACTGTGGCAAGAAAGATTGCAAAATGGGGCAAGCCCACCTAACAACTGTCTTGCTTAGCAATAGAAATCTGGGGCTCAATTGTAGTCGTAAGTCAAGGATTTCTTATATACTACGTCGGATGTTTGTTTCAAAAGGGGAAAGTGAAGGCCCTGCAACCTTGCTTCTATAGAAAATAGTTGCTCCTTGAATGATATATGTTTAGTGGTACAGCTGAACCAGGTATGACTTGAGTTGGAATCCCTACTTGAGTAGGAATTTGAACCAGAATCTGTCTGACCTTTGCCTAACTTTCCATCTTCTACCCACAACGTCTCCCAATGATTCATCTACTTCAGACATGTCAAACACAAGGCCCGGGGGCCGGATGCGGCCCGCGATGTGGTTTCATGTGGCCCGTGAAGCCATCCTGGAAACAGTGAGGGAACGCCCCCCGCTGCCTTGGCCCTGGCCCAGGCCGGCCGGGAGCCAATGTACAATTTTGTGGTGGCCATCTATGCTGAAACGCATTCAGTCTTAGCTCCTCACTGTTTCCTCCACTGGAAACAGTGAGAAACCAGCCCCTGCCGCGTCGGCCCCACCCCCTGGGTGCATGCTGGGGAGGTGTCACCCTTTGTGAGGAAGGAAGAAATGCACCATCACCTGGAAGTGGCCAGCAAATGGCCCTCACCTACTTCACCTATCCGGCTTGATGGGCTCTGGGGGAGGGGTTTCGGCAGGCAGCGGGGCACTCTCCTCACAGCATCGAGAGGCTGAGCCGTGCGGCGCAAATCCAAAAAGAAACGCGAGGCTGCCCAGTTCCCAGCCTGCCCGGTTTCAGCAGGCAGCGGGGTGCTCTCTTCACAGCGCCAGCTGAGCTGAGCTGGGTGGCGCGAATCTGATGAGAAGTGCAATGCTGCCTAGCCCCCAGCTTGCCCAGTTTCAGCAGGCAGCAAGGTGCAAAGTTGGCAAGCTTCGCACCGCCTGGCTCAACCTCTCGGCGCTGTGAGGAGAGCGCCCCGCTGCCTGTCGAAACCACGCCCACCCAGTAGGCCACCCCCACTCCATCCACGCCCACCCAGTAGGCCGCCCCCACCCTGGCCACACACACCCCGAGGGCAACCGCAATGCTGATGCGGCCCTCAATGAAATTGAGTTTGACACCCCTGATCTACTTAATGAGACAAACTAAACTCTCCATGTCCAGTTTGCTAGGGAGGGTTTGTTTTTAAAAAAGACAAAGTGCTACATTTTCCCATAACCCTTGAAGGTACCTGTAAAGAAGTGAAATGAGCTAATATTTTATCGGCAGAGAGTTACCTAAGACAAACCCAATCTGGATCGCTTTTTCTTTTACGGCAGCATCTGATTCAGCGATGTAGGAACACCTCCTGCTGAATGAGTAGGCCAAGACGGAAGCGACTTTTACTCCGTGATCCATCAACGCCTGAAAGCAGTGGTGAAGGAGATGCCTAGAAGACAGAAGAAGCACCAGTGGAGATAAGAACCCTTTCCTGCCTTCTAGCAACGCTGGCAGATTGCAGTCTTTATTATGTCTCTTAAAAATACAGGTAGTCCTTGACTTGCAACTGATTGTTTAGTCACCTTTCAAAGTTAGGATGGATCCTCACACTTACGACTCAGCTCCAAAGTTCCTGCATTTATGGCTGTTTGCAGCATCCTACAGTCACATGACCATAATTTACATTTTTACTGAAAACTGGCATTTACTTTTTTGGCCAAAGTGCACCGTAGCCAGCAATGGATGTAATACGGGTAGTCCTTGACGTACGGCCACAATTGAGCCCAAAATTTCTGTTGTTAAGTAAGGTTTGCCCCATTTTACGACCTTTCTTGCCACAGTTATTAAGTGAATCACTGTCGTTAGTAACATGGTTAGTAAGTGAATCTGGCTTCCCCACTGACTTTGCTTGTCAGAAGGCTGCCAAAGTTGATCACATGATCCTGGGACACAGCAACGGTCATAAATATGAACCAGTTGCCAAGCATCTGAATTTTGATCACATTATCATGGGGATGCTGCAAAGGTCATAATTGTGAAAAATGGACGCAAGTCACATTTTTCAGGTCACTACACAAACTGTGGCAGGTCGAGGACTACCTGTAATTGTTGCAAAAACGGTCGTAAAATTGGATCTGGTCATGTGGTGACCTGTTGCTGTTCAACTATCACCACAAAGATGATTAGGGGGCTGGAAGCTAAAACGTATAAGGAACGGTTGCTGGAATTGGGAATGTCTAGTTTAACGAAGAGAAGGATGAGGGGGGACATGATAGCAGTCTTCCAATATCGCAGGGGCTGGCCCAAAGAAGAGGGAGTCAAGCTATTCTCCAAAGCCCCCGAAGGCAGGACAAGAAGCAACGGATGGAAACTGATCAAGGAGAGAAGCAACCTAGAACTAAGGAGAAACTTCCTGACAGTTAGAACAATTAACCAGTGGAACAACCTGCCTCCAGAAGTTGTGAACGCTCCAACACTGGAAGTTTTTAAGAAGAGACTGGACAGCCATTTGTCTGAAATGGTATAGGGTTTCCTGCCTGAGCAGGGGGTTGGACTAGATGACCTCCAAGGTCCCTTCCAACTTCATCATCATCATCATTATTATTATTAACCCTAATGGGCAGGCTCCATTATGGTGATAAGTCAAGGACTACCTGTACTCTGCTTGCCATATGAAATTTCAAGCCAGCTACAGACACTGGCAAATTTTGGGGAGCCAAATGGAACTTTTTAAAAAAAATAGCAAATTCAGGAAGGCGATTATCAAGAGGGAATGAATTCTTGAAAAACATGCTTAGGAGGATGCTGCATCTTCGTATTTTAGTCCACAGATACTAAGATCAGCAGCAGGGCTTCATGGAAGTCTCTGCGTTGAACAGTCCAACTATTGGTTTACTTCCTTTAAATAGATTCCCACCCATTCCTCACACTGGTATCTGTTTTTCCTCTCTGCAGCTACAGAGGAAGTCAGAACAGCAAGTGAAATTTTAATACATCCACCCAACTCATCCCCAACAGCTCCCCTGCATTTTATATTACAGAATAAATTTGCGCCACGTCCCCAGCAAAGGGGGAAATGGAAATACAAAACGAAAAACTGGAACTCTGACCCAAATCCGCTAAGCAGGAAGGGCTCTATCACTCAGCATTATAGCCAGAGATGGTATCCACACCCAGTGGAAAATGTTAAGCCAAGAAGCTTAATTGAATTTTAAGATAATTTTAAACGTACGGTCTCTAGTTATTGTTTTAGATGTTTGTATGGTACTTTCGCTGAAGCCCTCTAGAGTAGCCTTGGAGAGATGGGAGGCATAGAAATCAAACAAAGCCAGCAAACAAGCAAACACATGCATGCAGCTTCCCCAGTATGAGTAGTCCCTATGATTGATTGCATGCTGGAATTTTGAGGAGAAAAAACTAAGAGTCAGGCGCAAAAAACAAGGAGTCAGGATAGAGTTCAAAAGCACTGCCCATTTATTCCATGCAATCTACAGTAGTGGTCAAAATTGTGGAAACCTTTTGGGAAAAGTGTATTTTTGAGGTTTGATGGCTAATAACACCACTTTTTTTGGAGTAGTACCATAAAATTATATATCAATGGAAAGATAATTTAATCAAGAATGTAATGCAACAAAGTTTGTTCAGTTATCTGTGCTGTATTATATGAAAAGTTATAGCCAAATAACCAGAAAAAGGAAGCACAACTTGCTTAGGTTGATCTCAGGTAGCTTTCCTTCATCTGATTGTAGCCAATGAGCAGGAGTGTTTAGAGAGCCAATCGGGTGTCATCTTGTTTTGGCAATGAGCCAATCAGATCACAGCAGGATCCAGTTATTGATATCATGTATTGAAGCTGAGAGGAGGACATTTGTCAGTGTGTTATGTGATGGCTATCAAGTTGGTTGGTTTTTTTGTGTGTTCTTGCATTTAGTGAGCTTGTAAAACGTAATAAAATTAAAGTCATGGTGCAAAGAGTTGACTGGTTGCCCAGAAAGCGATGCAAAATAGTATTATCAAGTGAACAAGGCTACAGTTATAAAGAAATTAGAAGAAAAATGGGTGGAAACTTAACCAAAGGTGGCATTTCTACTGTACACTTTTCCCAAAAAGGTTTCCACAATTTTGGCCACTACTGTATACAGAAGAATCTGATCTATTATGGTCGATGCAAATTGGCGCCAAGGGGAGCTGGAGTTAGATCTCTTTTGAAGTTGCTGTCCCCTTCTCTCTTTCAGGCTTGCCCCACAGAAGCCTCCCCTATCCTATCCGTTTCTCTCCTTCAGGCTTGCCCCATCGCAACTCTCCTCTCCTTCCTATCACCGTGTCTTTCCCCTTACTCCTCTTTCCCACCAAAACGCCTCCTTTTATATCCTCTTTTCTCCCTCATGCGTTTGCTCACCGCCTAACTGGCCTTTTCATGGCAGCGCTCATCAGCTGGAGCTGCGTGCGCTGATTCTGGGGTTCCTGCCAAGCCCCGCAGCTCCAGCTGACTCGTCCCCGAAGAATGTGTACAGCTGCCACCCCCCCCCCCAGGCCACCAGAAGCTATGTGCACCAATCCTGGAACCTCAGCAGAGCCCCAGCAACAATGCAGCTCCAGCTGACTCTCCTCCAGGCCTCTCTGGCGCTGCCAATTCAGCTCACACACACATCACTTACATACTCAATCACCTCCTCCTCCGAGTCTGCTTGCAGGCCAGATCTAAGCACATCACGGGCCGGATCTGGCCCACGGGCCTTGAGTTTGACATGTCTGGTGTAGGGACTCCAGACTCATGATGCATTTGACCCAGCCCTTGGTTTAATAATAATAATAATAATAATAATAATAAAGTTGGAAGGGATCTTGGAAGTCATCTAGTCCAACCCCCTGCTCAGGCAGGAAACCCTACACCATTTCGGGCAAATAGCTGTCCAGTTTCTTCTTAAAAACTTCCAGTGTTGGAGCATTCACAGCTTCTGGAGGCAGGTTGTTCCACTGATTAATTGTTCTCACTGTCAGGAAGTTTCTCCTTAGTTCTAGGTTGCTTCTCTCCTTGATCAGTTTCCACCCGTTGCTTCTTGTCCTGCCTTCAGGCGCCTTGGAAAATAGCTTGACTCCCTCTTCTTTGGGGCAGCCCCTGAGATACTGGAACATTGCTATCATGTCCCTCCTGTTCCTTCTCTTTGTTAAACTAGACATACCCAATTCCAGCAACCGTTCCTTGTATGTTTTAGCCTCCAGTCCCCTAATCATCTTTGTTGCTCTTCTCTGCACTCTTTGTAGAGTCTCAACATCTTTTTTACATCGTGGTGACCAAAACTGGATGCAGTTTGTTCAGGCTGTTCCTCTCCTACTCTAAGGGAACACACCCAAGAAGAGTTTGCTAGTGGTTTCCAGTAACACAGGTAGCCCTTGACTTGTGATCACAATTGGGACCGGAATTTCTACTGCTAAAGGAAGCGGTTGTAAAGTGAGCTGTGCCCTATTTGCTGCCACGGTTGTTAAGTGAAGCACCGCAATTGCTAAGTGAATCGTGCAGTTATTAAGCAAATCTGGCTTCTCCTCTTTGCTTTGCTTTGCCAGAAGCTGGCTGGGACGGTCGCAAATGGGATCACGTGACCCCGGGAGGCTGCAACCACTGTAAATTAACCAGTGGAACCACCTGCCTCCAGAAGCGGTGAATGCTCCAACACTGGAAGTTTTCAAGAAGAGACTGGACAGCCATTTGTCTGAAATGGTATAGGGTTTCCTGCCTGAGCAGGGGGTTGGACTAGATGACCTCCAAGGTCCCTCCCAACTTTGTTGTTGTTGTTGTTGTTGTTGTTGTTGTTGTTATTATTATTATTATTATTATTATTATTATTATGGATCATCGCACAGTCAGCCAGATGTTCAGACTGGATTTGGCATTTTTGTCTACCTATCGAGTCCTTCCCAAGGACCTGGGATAGGCAGATGTGGATGTTTGATGGTATTACAGATATCATCGCAGGATGGAAGCGGTTCCTAGTAAGGCCGCCTTTTGCAATTGACTAATAGCGAATTTGTCAATGCCAATGCTGATTATTATTATTATTATTATTATTATTATTATTATTATTATTATTATTATTATTATTATTATTATTATTATTATTATTATTATTATTATTATTGCATCTCAGTTGCCAAGCACCCAAATTTTGATCATCTGTCTAAGGGTTGCTGCAATGGCTGTGCCTTATGGGGATCGGTCATAAGTCACTTTTTACAAAGGCGTGGCAACTTCAAATGGTTGCTAAATGAATGGTTGTAAGTCAAGGACTACCCGTAAAAGCCCTATTTTAAATTAAGAGGAAACTACTGTGTAATTGCAATGGACAAGCTAGCCTGCATAAAGGTTTGACAGCCCCCTCATACTGCCCCCATCAAGGACAATCTTAGTTTATTTGCACTTAAATTAGCAGGACTTTTTTTTAAAATGCTTATCGGCATTTGAAGTGGGCTGAGGAAGTTTTTACTGGCAAAACCTGCTTCGATACATAATACAAGGGGAGGGGGAGCAATTTTTGCAAAATGTACCTTTTATCTAAAGCTCGAAGCACCTTTGCAAAAACTTCTAGTTCGCAGAATTCGCTACCCAGCTGGCATAGTCGGCCTTGTTGGTAAAGCTGCAAAAAAAAAAAAGGAAAGAAATGATTTTTATTAATATAACAACAGGTGCTAATTTCATACACAGGTTTGGTACAGTGAGTGCTCAGTTTCAAGGCTCCCTTGAAGAGCTGGATCTTGAGCGGCTTTTCAAGCCAAAGGCATCTCAAGACTTCCTGCATTTAGCAAATATGAATTGGGGTGTGCCACCCATTCCTTCCAATATGACTGTGTTTTGCCACCTAAAGATATATTGCTATTTTCTGGACAGTAGGCAATGTCTTCTGGATGCGGCATTTCAAACTAAACACACAGTTTCACTTCTACAATGTATTAAACCACTTTTTTTTTTAAAAGAAACCACAATGACTGGTTTTATCCCAAATTTTAAATCAACGTAGCGAGATGAAATAAATTTATGGAAAACAGTTATGTATGTGGCCATTACTTCTGAAAAATAGAATTTGCATATACAAGAAACTTCCTGACAGTGAGAACAATTAACCAGTGGAACAACATGGGTTTGTCAAAAATAGATCATGCCAGACAAATCTTATTGCATTCTTTGACCAAGTGACAAAATTAGTGGATGAGAGGAATGCTGTGAACATAATTTACTTGGACTTCAGTAAGGCATTTGATAAAGTACATCACAACCTACTACTTGACAAGATAGAGAAATGTGGGGTAGACAGCATCACCACCAGAT
>NW_015389729.1:0-15905 GCF_001527695.2 Protobothrops mucrosquamatus | reverse complement strand
TGAATGCTCCAACACTGGAAGTTTTTAAGAAGAGACTGGACAGCCATTTGTCCGAAATGGTATAGGGTTTCCTGCCTGAGCAGGGGGTTGGACTAGATGACCTTCAAGGTCCCTTCCAACTTTATTATTATTATTATTATTATTATTATTATTATTATTATTATTATTATTATTATTATTATTATTATTATTATTATTAACCTGCCTCCAGAAGCGGTGAATGCTCCAACACTGGAAGTTTTTAAGAAGAGACTGGACAGCCATTTGTCTGAAATGGTATAGGGCAGTGATGGCGAACCTATGGCACGGGTGCCAGAGGCGGCACTCAGAGCCCTCTCTGTGGGCACGCGCACCATCACCCCACTCCTAGGCCTTCAGTTGTGTTTTATAAAACCTTTTCACTTTAGGCTTCTACAGCCGTGTGCAAAATAAAAAAAAAAAAGTTCAATCAATCAGTCAATTTCAACTTCTCGCGGGAAAAAAAAAGATCTCGCAAAGTTGGGATTGATTGAACTTTTTAGTCCCACCCAGTCTGCCGTTACCACCGCAGCCACGCCCACCCAATGGGCCACACCCACCTGGCATTTGAGGATGCATAAGTGGGTTTTGGGTTGCAGTTTGGGCACTCGGTCTCTAAAAAGTTCGCCATCACTGGTATAGGGTTTCCTGCCTCAGCAGGTTGGACTAGATGACTAGTCCAGCAGGTTGGACTAGATGACCTCCAAGGTCCCTTCCAACAACAACATCATCATTATTATTATTAATCATCGCACAGTCAGCCAGATGTTCAGACTGGATTTGGCATTTTTGTCTACCTATCGAGATGATGATGGTGATGATTATTATTATTAAGTAACCTCAATGATTTGTTTAGTGACTGATTGAAGTTACGAGGGCATTGAAAAATGTGACTTGCGACCTTTTTTCAAACGGTCCCTATGGTCATGTGATCAAAAACCGGACGCTTGGCAAATGGCATGGTGTTTAGGATGTATGCAGTCTCCAGGGTCATGAGATCACCTTTTCCAACCTTCTGACAAACAAAGCCATGGGGAAGCCAGATTCACTTAACAGCTGTTGTTACTAACTTTAACAACTGCAGTTATTCATTTAACAACTGTGGCAAAAAAAGGTTGTAAAAGTTGTAAAACGGGACAAAACTCACTCTTTAACACACTGCCTTGCTTAGCAATGGAAATTTTGGGCCCAGTTGTGGTCATAAGTCAAGAACTGAACAGCCATTTGTCTGAAACGGTATAGGCAGCGTTTCCTGCCCGAGCAGGGGGTTGGACTAGATGACCTCCAAGGTCCCTTCCAACTTTATTATTATTATAACTACCTGTATATAAGGGCAGTTTATTTCAGAATACCTGAGGCTACAAGCAAACAAAATGATGTTATTTTATTTATTTATTATATCTTAGTCTACTTTCGGCTTGTAGATGGAGGGCAAGAGAAGAAGGGGACGACAGAGAAGAATGAGGTGGCTGGATGGAGTCACTGAAGCAGTAGGCGTGAGCTTCAATGGACTCCAGAAGATGGCAGAGGACAGGAAGGCCTGGAGGAACGTTGTCCATGGGGTTGCGATGGGTCGGACACAACTTTGCAACTAACAACAACAAGAAGTCTACTTTATTTTCCATGAATTTCCCCTCCCCGCTTTTGAAATCTTCTAAGTGTCACCTTCTCCAATCTAGATATCCTCCAGATATAGAGTTTTCATTTCACATGATTTTTCAGCCAGTGTGAAAATTCTGGGACTTGACACCATACATCTGGGGGATAGTAAACTTAAGGAAGGCATTCCAAAAGAGATAGCTGATGGGACCATGAAGAAAGAGGAGACAGGAAGACAATTCTTAAAATAGCTGGTTAAGGCTAATACTTTCATCCCAGGATGCGTTTTTCTCATCAGGAGAGGAGAGGAGACCTTTTTTTTTTTCATTTAAAAAAAAAATCTTTTGGATTGTGCTTGAATTTCGTTTTTTTGAAACACACAAAGGATTTTTCGCCGAGCCCTAAAGGCCCATCTATTCCGTGTGGCCGGCCTGGCGTAGTTTGATTATGTTTTAGTGGGGTTTTTTGTATGGGTGTGTTTTTAGAACAGGCCCGTTATTTAATTTGATTTTAGAACTGCCTATATTTATCATTTTATTTATTAATTTAATTTATTTATTAATTTATCATGGTTTTTATTATCGCCTGTTCACCGCCCTGAGTCCCGTAAGGGAGATAGGGCAGTATATAAATTCAATAAATAAATAAATAAATAAATTTAGCAGCTTTGTTTCCCCTGCTCTAGCAAATAATATATCGCTCACCTAGCAATCTGCGCAACTGTATAATCCAGGGAAAAAATATGTTTACAGCGCTGCGTGCTTTCCCTAAGACAAACGGCGTGTTCTAGTTTGAGGGAACTAGATCTAATGTTTTATTAAAAAGAACATTTCCTTGTTGTTGTTGTTTTTAAAAAAGAATGACTTTTACACTGAGAAAAAAATAGCAAATAAATTCGGTAGCATTGAAAGGCTGCCACAAAGAAAAGGGGGGGTGCCTATTCCTCAAAGCACCTGAAGGCAGGACAAGAAGCAACGGATGGAAACTAATCAAGGAGAGAACCAACCTGGAACTAAGGAGAAACTTCCTGACAAGTGAGAACAATTAACCAGTGGAAATGCTTGCTTTCAGAAGTTGTGGGTGCTCCAACATTGGAGGTTTTTAAGAAGAGACTGGACAACCATTTGTCTGGAATGGTATATGGTCTTCTGCTTGAGTAGGGGGTTGGACTAGACCAGGGCTTTTCAACCCGTGCTGTGGGTACCACCTGTGGTACATTGGCACCTGGCAGGTGGTACCCGACCATCCTAGAAAAGTGGTAGTGGGGGAGGGGAATGAGCTGAACCGGTGGCAGCACCGCACAAGCCTGAGCAAGAGATGGCTGGAACTGCAGGGCTGTCAGGGCTCAGCGGAAGCGCCAGGATCAGCGCTTCTTCAGGACTGTCAAGGCTCAGCGGAAGCATCAGGATCAGCGCCAGGATCCAGCTGGAGCTCGGTGCTGATCCTGGTGCTTCTGCTGAGCCCAGAAGAAGCGCCGATCAGCTGGAATGTTGCAGCCTCTCCAGGGTCTTGTGATTTACATTCAGATGCTTGGCAACTGATTCATATTTATGACGGTCACAGTGTCCCAGGGTCATGTGAAGTGACCAAAACCTGCTGCAACCACCCAGCAGACGGGGGGAATAAAAACCAACCCCCCACCCCACCCCCGCTGCCAATCCTCAACAAAAATGCTCACAATGAAAACCTCGGACAGGAGGAAGAGCGCGGCCGGGCGGGCAGGCAGGTGTCTTGCTCGGCTATGGCTTGGGGGGGCACTTTTTTCAGTGCCATTGTATCTTCGAACAGTCACTAAGTGAACTTTTGTAAGTCAAGGACTACCTGTACTTCATCACTTTTTTTCTTTTTTTTTTTCTTTTGGTCATCAAGTTTTTGACACCTTCCTAGGCGACTGGTGATACTCGGATATTGCCATATCCTAAAAGTGGTATAATGGGTGAAAAGGCTGAAAAGCCGTGGACTACTCCAAGGTCCCTTCCAATTTTGTTATTCCTGTTAGTAAACTGTCCTCTGTAGCTGAGTTAGCATACTGAACTAAATGAAAATACGGCTATTTCACTGACAGCCAAAATAGGTACATTTTCACCTTTAAACTTTTAAGCCACCTTTTTGCCCTCAGATCGCAAAATATCCTAAAAATGGCACTGGAGGTTAAGGAGAGAGAACAGAAATGTCAGTTTTGCCATCCTGGTGGCATCACTGCTGCCAACAAATATGAAATACAGCAAATGAAAAAAGGTCGTCTGCCAAATTCGTAGCTCAGTGTCCTACGTTAACCATGCTATGCCAACTTGTTCAACAAACCACAGATTAATGTAGGCACTAACCAGGTCAATAAATATGCCATTATTATTAATCATTTGAATACTATTTGAATATGCATAATGTACATTACAAATACACACCTCTGGCAATTTGATGATTTTCCATGTATCTTAACTGCTTTTTAAAATAGCCGGAAAAATAATTATTTCGCAATTATGTAACGGAAGTATTTATCAAGTAACCTCATTTGTTATTAAAATCCTTCCCGAACAGGCCACTTTTGTTTTAGATGGCACACTTAACTGGCCAGGTACTAAATTTTATATGTAGGGCAATTCCCACCAAGACTGTTGAACTCAAAAAAAGATTAAGAACTTGATTACGCTTGAAAGAAATAGTTAAGATCATGAATTAGGCAAAACCTAAAGAACTATTTAGAGCTGCAATTTTTCTATCAAATCCCACTGAACCAACACAGCCTTCACATTCTGAATCTCTTAAAAAGAGGCCTATGGTGTAAACTCATCCTATGGCATATTGGCAATAATCATAAAATCATAGGTTTGAAAGGGACTTTGGAGATCTTCTAGTTCAGTGGTTCTCAACCTTTTTAATGCCGCGACCCCCCCAACCGGTCGTAAGTCGAGGACTAAACCGGTCGTAAGTCGAGGACTAAACCGGTCGTAAGTCGAGGACTACCCAACCGGTCGTAAGTCGAGGACTTTCCCTGCCCGGGAGCGCTGCGCATGCGTGGTTCCGCCCCCTGCGCCGGCCGAGGCGTAGCTGGCAAGCGGCAGAGACAGAGCAGGCCGACCACCAGCTGGCCCAGCTCAAGGGAGGTAAGGCACCCACTGGAAAAGGGGGGAAAAAATGGCAGACAGCCTTGCTTGGCGAACCCCCGTGAAATGGTCGATTGACCCCAAATGGGGTCGCGACCCATAGGTTGAGAACCGCTGTTCTAGTTCAACCCCCTGCTCAAAGCAGGAGTCCTCATACCATCTTGGACAAATGTTCTGGGGTTTTTTCTTGAAAAGCTCCAGTGATAGAGCACACCTCTGGGAGGCAAGCTTAATAGTTTAATACAGTGGTGGTGAACCTATGGCACGGGTGCCAGAGGCGGCACTCAGAGCCCTCTCTGTGGGCACGCGCACCGTCGCCACAGTCCTAGGCCTTCAGCTGGGTTTTATAAAACCTTTTCATTTTAGGCCTCTGCCGCCGTGTGCAAAAAAAAAAAGGTTCAATCTATCAGTCAATTTCAACTTCTCGCGGGGAAAAAAAAGATCTTGCAAAGTTGGAATTGATTGATTGAACTTTTTAGTCCCACCCAGTCTGCTGTTACCACCGCAGCCACGCCCACCCAATGGGCCACACCCACCCGGCACCCAACGATGCATGTGGATTTTGGGTTGCAGTTTGGGCACTCGGTCTCTAAAAGGTTTGCCATCACTGGTTTAATAGTTTAATAGTTCTCACTGTCAGGAAATTCCTCCTCATTTCCATGATCCATGCTATCAATGATTATTATCCCTGAGCCACAAAACCACCTCAAAACATGGTATTTTACAGAGAGTGTCTTTCTCAACATGACATTTGAGAGGCCCATTTTTGAGTTGCCCCAAACATACTTTTTCTTATGGATTTAATGCTGATTATGAAAAGAAAAATAGTAATAGCAGTGGCACTTAGACTTACACAGTTGACCCTTGACTTACAACAGTTGATTTAATGACTGTCCAAAGTTAGGCATTGAAAAAAAATGACCTATGATCGTTTTTCATACTTACGACCGTTGCAACATCCCCATAGTCACGTGATCAAAATTCAAGACACGTGGCAAATGACTCATTGTTATGGCGGTTG
This sequence comes from Protobothrops mucrosquamatus, assembly GCF_001527695.2. NCBI lineage: Eukaryota > Metazoa > Chordata > Lepidosauria > Squamata > Viperidae > Protobothrops > Protobothrops mucrosquamatus. The sequence continues at coordinate 10,163 of NW_015389729.1, read as the reverse complement.
CAGAGTTCCCAGGGTCACATGATCACCTTTCATGACCTTCGGACAAGCAAGGTCAACAGGGGAAGCCATATTCACCTGGCAACCAGGTTACTAACTTAAGAACTGCAGCGATTCACTTAACAACTGTGGCAAGAAAAGTGGTAAAAAAAAACGGGGCAAAGCTCGCTTAACAAAACGTTTCGCTTAGCAAGAGAAATTCTGGGCTCACCTTTTAAGTCGCAGACTACCTATATAACACCCCTTAGTGCTTTAGTTTACAGCACTCTCTGGGCAGTTTAGAATGTCAGCATATTTGCCCCCAACAATCTTGAGTCCTCATTTTACGGACCTCAGAATGATGGAAGGCTGAGTCAACCTTGAATGTTCTTTCTCTCCAGTCATTTCTGCCCAGCCTATCAGATCTGGCAAGATAGGCATACTTTAGGTCAGTGATGGCGAACCTTTTAGAGACCGAGTGCCCAAAGACTCACCCCACCCCCGCCCCCACCTGCCCACTCAACCGCCTCCAGGGCCCGCCGCAGATCGCCCAGGCCGCCCAGCAGCACTATGGTGGCCACACCCTCTGCCCGCGCCCTGCAGCATCAACTGCATGATGGGGCGTGAGGGCAGAGTCTTGTCTACGCTGCCTGGCTGCCATGTCCCTGGCTGCGCTGCTCCGTGTGGGCCACGCTCGGGGGCGACTCTCCTTCAGGGGGGCTGCTGGAGAGGAGGGGGTCATGGGGGGGAGGCAAGGCTGGGGCAACGGCACGTGTGCCCACAGAGAGGGCTCCGAGTGCCGCCTCTGGCACCTGTGCCATAGGTTTGCCACCACTGCTTTAGGTCCTTTCCATAGGTGTCATCTTATGGAATCTGGGAGGGATACTTTCTCTGTCACAGTGCCTGCTTTGTGTAAGAGCTTTGCCACTAAAGTTTGGATAGGCTCAACTCTTGTCGGCCTTTCAGAAGGCCTTAAAAACCGGGTGCTTCTTCAAGGTTTCGGGCAGGGGTAGGCAACCTTGGCTCTTTTATGACTCGTGGACTTCAACTCCCAGAATTCCTGAGTCAATATAGCTCAGCATGGAAACCTCTCCCTGTCCCCTCAGCATGGCTGGCTCAGGAATTCTGGGAAGTTGAAGTCCACGAGTCATAAAAGAGCCAAGGTTGCCTACCCCAGGTTTAGGGCCACGATGTAAATGGAGCCTGGTTTGTCGTTTGCCCTGTACTAACAGAACTGATTTATCTGATGCCTTTTATTATTTGTTCTACTGTTTTCACGGATGTTTCTGCTTTTATGCTTTGTTAAGCTGTCCAGAGTTTTGACTAAGACGGGCAACCACACGAGTCCACATAATAAATCCATACCCAAGCTATTTATTTCTTTAAAAACGATAGCCAACATTTCGTAATTTATCCAAGAAATCTATGAGAGGTCACGGCAAATGTTTAAATTTGACAAGGGTTTGGGGGTGTTTTTGGCAAGTTTTTTTTTTAAAAAAAACCCCGCAACCCAACAATCTGATTGCTATATTTTCTATTAACCAAACTTTTCAAATTATATAGAAGTCCAGTTTGATGACTACCAATTAATACACTACTTCTTGGAAATCAGGCTACAAGGAATGGGTGGAACTGTCTATTACTTACAGTAAGTACCTCTGGTGAGGGTTTCAACCTGAAACACCAGGATTCAGGAGCACTTGTGGACAATACACCTACTATCTTGCTTAAATTCCATTTCAATGTATCGTCACTCCTGCGGTTAGTAAGTGCCTGCTGGCAGGCAACTAGGGAGGTTAATGACACGACTTGAGGATGATGACACATATTGCTTTGAGTGACACCAACATCTTAATAATACACCGCACCAAACCTTCTGGTGACCTCACTCAGTAATTTCATACAGTCATTTCAAAGCACTGGTGACAGGAGAGAGTCCAGAGGTATTTGTGTTGAAGATAATGCACTGACCCACTTCTAAATCTCTCACACAGTTCAGAGTATCGTCACCAGTCCAAAGAGATCAAAAAGAAAAAAAAAAACCAAACAAACCCAGAAGACTGTCATTGTGTCTGTTATCTGCCAGTATGTTAGTGAAAGTCGCTTATCGGTTAATCCAGGGGTCTTCAAACCTGACCCTTTTATGACTTGTGGACTTCAACTCCCAGAATTCCTCAGCCAGCGTGCCTGGCTGAGGAATTCTGGGAGTTGAAGTCCACAAGCCATAAAAGGGCCAAGTTTGAAGACCCCTGGGCTAATCAAAGTTACCTTAACACTAGAGCAGTGATGGCGAACCTTTTAGAGACTGAGTGCCCAAACTGCAACCCAAAACCCACTTACTGCTGGGTGCCAGGTGGGCGTGGCCCACTGGGTGGGTGTGGCTATGGTGGTCATGGCAGACTGGCTGGGTGTAGCCAAGGTGGGTGTGGTCACCTCGATGTTGCTCGTGGGGAGGGATGCCTGTGGGAGATGTGCAGGGTTGGGGGAAATCCAGGGGGTCTCTGGCAGGTGGGGCGGTGGGCAGGAGGCTCGTCCTGTGGGATGAGGCGAGGCGAGGTGAGGTAGGGTGTAGGTGCCATTGTCGCAGGGCAAGGTGAGGCAGGGGCCAGGGCGGCTGCTGCCTGACACCATCGGCCCCCGCACACAGAGGCCAGCGAGCGCATGGGGGCCGACAGTGTCCGTCAGCAGCCACAGCCTGCTGGTCCCTTGACCGGCGCACTCTGGGGCTCCACAGCCCACCGCCCGCAGTTCAGAGAAGCTGCCTCTAAGCTGGATGGCTGGCCAACCGACAGCTGAGGAGGCGATGCAGTGGGTCGTGCCCGGGAAAAGGAGAGCATGCGAGCCAAGACGGGGGTGAGGAAAACCCGCCGTGCTGGGATGCATCCGACCACATGGGACCTCGGTAAGTTAGCGGGCGGTTGGTTGAAGAGGGACGGTTGCCATCTGTGGGGCACGGCACGCGTGCCCACAGAGAGGGCTCTGAGTGCCACCTCTGGCACACGTGCCATAGGTTCGCCACCACTGCACTAGAGTTTACTTTAAATCTATTTTGAAATGAAATTTGTCTATTTTCTTCAAGAATAGTTGAAGTTAATTAGCCACCACCCTCCCTGTAACAGTTCCTTTTACAATTGACTCAAAGGCCCATCACATGAGACTTATCTGAGAAAGGTTTGGTTGGTAAATCTACCCTGGCATTACTTTGAAAGGCTGGAAAAAATTGAACTTTCCTGCAAGGACATTGAGAATTGTTGCTGCTATTGAAATGGTGGTGGGTACATATGTTTGTTAATTTCATTGTGTTTACTCCCTGCCATACATTCTGAAAATGGAATAACCATACATGCCTCTAAATCAGGGGTGTCAAACCGCCGGCCTGTGGGCCAGACATGTCATGAAGAAACCACGCCCTCCATGCCGGCAATGGGGAAAAAGCTCCGATACGTCGCGTGACATCATGCGATGTCGCGAGTTTGACATGTCTGCTTTAAATCTATATAAAGCAAATCCTCCAGGTAGTATGTTTTTATTTATTTGTACTTATTTATTATAAATTTATGTGCCTCCTACCTCATCAGAGACAACTAGGCCCCTAACTTGTGGGGTCCCACAGGGGTCGGTCCTCTCTCCACTCCTGTTCAATATTTATGTGAAGCCGCTGGGGGGGATCATTCGTGGCTTTGGGGTGGATTTCCATCAGTACGCTGATGATACTCAGCTGTACATCTCCACCCCAGGCTACCCCAACGATGCCCTTGACGTGATGGCCCGGTGCCTGGAGACCGTAAGGGTCTGGATGGGGAGGAACAGACTCAGGCTCAACCCTTCCAAGACCGAGTGGCTGTGGCTGCCGGCGCCTCGGCATAGTCAGCTGACTCCATCGCTGACGATAGGGGGCGAAATTCTGGCTCCCTCGGAGAGGGTACGCAATCTGGGGGTCCTCCTGGATTCACGGCTGACACTGGAAGACCAGCTGTCGGCCGTGACCAGGGGGGCGTTCTATCAGGTACGCCTGATTTACCAGTTGCGGCCTTTTCTGGACCGAGACGCCTTGCGCACAGTCACCCATGCCCTCGTCACCTCCCACCTGGACTACTGTAACGCTCTCTACATGGGGCTTCCCTTGAGGAGCACTCGGAGGCTCCAACTGGTCCAGAATGCGGCCGCGCGGGCGGTGTTGGGAGGGACTCGTGGCTCCCATGTAATACCGTTGCTGCGCGAGCTGCACTGTTTGCCGGTGGCCTTCCGGGTGCGCTTCAAGGTGTTGGTTATCACCTTCAAAGCGCTCCATGGCATCGGACCTGGATATCTCCGAGACCGCCTTCTGCCGCAGATTACCTCCCACCGGCCGGTACGCTCCCACAGAGTGGGTCTCCTCAGGGTGCCGTCAGCCAGACAGTGCCGGCTGGCGACCTCCAGGGGGAGGGCCTTCTCGGTGGGAGCTCCCACCCTCTGGAACGAACTACCCCCAGAGATCCGGGTGATCCCGGATCTCCCCTCCTTCCGCCGCGCCCTTAAGACATGGCTCTTCCAACAAGCAGGACTGGCCTAAGGGGAAATTTTTAGAGGGGTTTTAAAATGCTATTTTAATAATTAACAAGGCCAAATATTTAATATTTTTATTTTAACTTTGTTTTAAAGATAGTTTTTGGGGCATTTCTGAGTCCGCAAGGAGAAGGGCGGGGTAAAAATTCTGAAAATAAATAAATAAAAATAAACTTTGTGTGGCTTACAAACGTTAAAACTAATACATCAAAATAATAAACGCTAAATAAAAACAATGAATTTTCACTTTGCACTTCATAAAGACCAAAATTTCCCCGACTTAACTATCACTTTTTTTAACTACCCCACAGAAGTCCCTTTGAAGAATGCAAAAAGCATAATTTGGAGGGGGGAAAACTAAACATGCAGTAAAAGATGCAAACTACCTGTGGCTGCATTCAGACATCACAATATGGCTTGGTTTTGAATTGGTGTCATACCTTCATCAACCCAAGGTCATTTGCCAATAATGGCTTATGATGAGTGCAGTATCTGAAATTACTTAACCTGTGCTCAATAATTAAAGATACCCGCCACTGTTCTAATGACAGATCAGTCCTCCAGCATGGTGGCTAAGGGTAGCATTTTTTCTTTGATGGTTCCCAAATAATGGAATTTCTTCACAGGGGAAATATGATGGGCTCCTATGCTATCATATCTCTGCACTGAGTCACAACCCATAGATTCTATCACGGTGGTTAGATTAACTGCAGTAACACCATTATGCCAAACCAAAACTAAACAAGGCTTAGCACGGAACCCAATCTTAGAGAACCACAGTATTTTAAGGATGAAAAGTATCTAAGTTAGCTAAATCAAAGTTCTAAGTCTGAAAAGATAATCAGCTGGTTAATATTGATTTATAAGAGTTAAGAACCAGCTGACTGCACTTCTTCCAATGAGCCTGGCTTAAGTAACTACTGTAATTCTTCTTCCCAAATGCCTGTCATATTTTAGCGAGGCCTTACTTCCAAAACAGTTGGCTATGTGTCTCTTTGAGTTGTCCAAGCAAAAGTCAGTCGTACCAGGAATAATTGATAAAACAAGTATACAGATCAACATTTGAAATTTTACCAGAAACAGAAGCGATGCTTTGGGCCATACCTAGCTAGAGCCATCTTATCACCAGATAACTGGATGGGGGTTTTAGGGTCTAATAGAGAGCTCCCACAACACACCAGAAAGCCGTGCACTGTCCTAGTGGACAATCATTTAAATAGGAGCCAGCAGTGTGCTGCAGCTGCCAAAAAAAGCCAACACTGTGCTAGGCTGCATTAACAGAGGGATAGAATCAAGATCAGGTGAAGCATTAATACCACTTTACAAGGCCTTGGTAAGGCCACCCTTGGAATACTGCATCCAGTTTTGGTCACCGCGATGTAAAAAAGATGTTGAGTACTCTAGAACAGTGGTTCTCAACCTGTGGGTCGGGACCCCATTTGGGGTCGATCGACCATTTCATGGGGGTTGCCAAGCAAGGCTGTCCGCCATTTTTTTTGTCCGCCATTTTTCCCCCCTTTTCCGGCGGGTGCCTTACCTCCCTTGGGCTGGGCCAGCTGGTGGTCGGCCTGCTCCGTCTCTGCCGCTTGCCAGCTATGCCTCAGCCGGCGCAGGGGGCGGAACCACGCATGCGCGGCACTCCCGGGCAGGGAAAGTCCTCGACTTACGACCGGTTGGGTATTCCTCAACTTACGACCGGTTTAGTCCTCGACTTACGACCGGTTTAGTCCTCGACTTACGACCGGTTTAGTCCTCGACTTACGATCGGTTTAGTCCTCAACTTACAACCGGTTGGGGTCGCGGCATTAAAAAGGTTGAGAACCACTGCTCTAGAAAGAGTGCAGAGAAGAGCAACAAGGACTGGACTGGAGGCTAAAACATACAAAGAACAGTTGCTGGAATTGGGTATGTCTAGTTTAATGAAGAGAAGTACGAGGGGGGACATGATAGCAGTGTTCCAGTATCTCAGGGGCTGCCACAAAGAAGAGGGAGTCAAGCTATCCTTCAAAGAACCTGAAGGCAGGACAAGAAGCAACGGGTGGAAACTCATCAAGGAGAGAAGCAACCTAGAACTAAGGACAAATTTCCTGACAATTAGAACAATTAACCAGTGGAACAACTTGCCTCCAGAAGCTGTGAATGCTCCAACACTGGAGGTTTTTAAGAAGAGACTGGACAGCCATTTGTCTGAAATGGTATAGCGTTTTCTGCCTGAACAGGGGGTTGGACTAGATGACCTCCAAGGTCCCTTCCAACTTCCGGTGGATGGGGCTTTCCTTGTTTGTGCAGCCTGGTTGCTGGCATGCCATGGCCCGGTACTGGTCCATGGACTGGGGGTTGGGGACCCCTGGTATAGGGTTTCCTGCCTGAGCAGGGGGTTGGACTAGAAGACTCCCAAGGTCTCTTCCAACTCTATTATTATTATTATTATTATTATTGTTGTTGTTGTTGTTGTTGTTGTTGTTGTTGTTATATCTTTTGAACTCTCTTGTATGTATTCCATCTCTTCCTTTCTGAAAATAATTATTTGTACACAGCATGTCATTTCTTTCTAGGTTAAAATCCAAGTTGTCACTTTAAGGCTTCGGCCTCTTAGATCTTGCCCTTCAAAAAACATCAGCCTATGCGTAACCTCTCTTGGAATGGTGTTGGGTTAGTGCTGCAATTTAACCAATGTGCTTTAGGAATATTATTGGGTGTAGAACTCTGCATTCCAGGATCCAAACTGACACAGGAAAGCAGGAACTGGAGGCCAAAGATGAAAAGAAGCAAAGTTATGAAGAAGCTACTTGGATAAGCAGCCAAAACGTTTCAAACCAAAAAAAGAAAAGAAATCCAATTGCCGTGACTCAACTTCCAGACATTGCAAAAACAATCATGTTTTGAAGCTGGGGCCTAGGCCAGATTCAAACATTGTACTAAACCAGGGGTCTTCAAACTTGGCCCTTTTGTGACTTGTGGACTTCAAGTCCCAGAATTCCTCAGCCAGGTGTGAATTCTGGGACTTGAAGTCCACAAGTCACAAAAGGGCCAAGTTTGAAGACCCCTGTACTAAACCACATTGCCGCTTGCTTCCTGGCTTAGCATGTTGTATGAACCAAGCCATTTCTTTGATAACCAATGATTAAAAAATACTGGCTTAATTATGCTTCGCTGTAGTTGAAGTCAGAAAAGAGGAATTCGTTCTGGAGATTAAAGGGAAGCAAATGATGTTAGTGGGATTAACTCAAGAGAGAATACATCAATCAAACTGGGTTGCGGTTAAAAAGGACCTACTGTTCTGGAAACTGAATGTGAATTTAATTTTTATGTTGTCTAATCTTTGGACCAGTAGCTCTCTCCCTCAGCCTTTAAAAAAAGAAATACACATCTCATTCACATGCAACTTCCAGATATCGTAGAATTTTATTTTTAATTCTTCAAATTAAAAAAAATAATACTAAAAGGCAGGCATTAGCCCTTCCGTATAAGCAACAGGCCCCCTTACATTGCATTTTACCTATGCTATGCTATTTTACCACCATAGTTGGTAACGTAGGACAGTGATGGCGAACCTTTTAGAGACCGAGTGCCCAAACTGCAACCCAAAACCCACTTATGCATCGTCGGGTGCCAGGTGGGTGTGGCCCATTGGGTGGGTGTGGCCCATTGGGTGGGCGTGGCTGCGGCGGTAACAGCAGACTGGGTGGGACTAAAAAGTTCAATCAATCAATTCCAACTTTGCAAGATTTTTTTTCCCAGCAAGAAGTTGAAATTGACTGATTAATTGAACCTTTTTTTTTTTTTGTACACAGCGGCGGAGGCCTAAAGCGAAAAGGTTTTATAAAACCCAGCTGAAGGCCTAGGACTGGGGCGACGGCGCGCGTGCCCACAGAGAGGGCTCTGAGTGCCGCCTCTGGCACCCGTGCCATAGGTTCACCACCACTGACGTAGGATAATCACATTGAAGTTGTGACAGAATTGGATGAGAGCAACATGTTGATGAAAGACAACTTTGCTCAAAAACTGGATGACGTGCTCTATTCCGTTTGGGAGAAAAAGCATAAAGTAAATAAACATTCCAATTTAAAAAAAAAAAAACCAAGCTGCTGCTTAAACACACAATATTTATTTTACACAGCATAGCAACTCCGTGATGCTCTTTCATGCTCTGGTCCCAGGAAAGGAACCTACTGGCTCCACCGCAGGATTAAACATTTTAATCACAGTTCCATGTTGTTCTTTTGAGAAGAAGACACAGTCTCAGAGGTTATTTTGTCTTTTTTCTTATTTTTCCTAATATAGCCTTTTTTGCAAATAATGCCTCTGCAGTGCTATCATCCTGCCAGATTTTCCAATTATTATTTCACAACTTCCTAGTCCCATTTTGTAAATTATTTTTTTCCTCCTGCTTGTTGGAAAAAACAAAGATAACACAATTCCATTTAGTCGGCTCTAGAATAAGTTCAATGAATCGAAGGATACAAATGCTGGGTCAGACAAAGGCTTGATTCACATAGCGCATTAGTCGTTTATATGGGGTTTGGTTTTGGCCTTGCATATCGCACCACCATTTTTGGTTTTGTAAACTTTGGTTTATATCTTATTGCAGAAGTAGCAGCATCCATGGCATTTCTCTGTGCCACCTCTTTCCACCCTACTGAAATTTAATTTTGAAATCAAACAAATAAAATGTAAAGGGATCAGCCAGTGAGCTCCCCGCTGGATAACAATTTAAACTTATCTCTCACAATCCTGGACTGCTGCTATCCTAGCTGATGAGCTAAAAAGTTCACTGAGCCATGATTGATTTAATGAAATCAGTTGGTTAGTTTTGCAGAATGCATTTTGGTCCAATGTGTTGTGTGACCCATCCAAAGTACGGGTAGTCCTCGGCTTATGACCACAATTGAGTCCAAAATTGTAGTCCTTGACTTACAACAGTTTGCTTAGTGACTGTTCGAAGTTACAATGGCACTGAAAAAAGTGCCCCCCAAGCCACAGCCGAGGAAGACACCTGCCTGCCCACCTAGCAGCACTCTTCCTCCTGTCCGAGGTTTTCATTGTTGTGAGCATTTCTGTTGAGGATTGGCAGCGGAGATGGGGTGGGGGGTGTTTGGTTTTTATTCCCCCCGTCTGCTGGGTGGTTGCAGCAGGTTTTGGTCACTTCACATGACCCTGGGACACTATGACCATCATAAATATGAATCAGTTGCCAAGCATCTGAATGTAAAGCACAAGACCCTGGAGATGCTGCAACATTCCAGCTGATCGACGCTTCTTCTGGGCTCAGCAGAAGTGCCAGGATCAGCGCCAAGCTCCAGCTGGAGCCTGGCGCTGATCCTGGCGCTTCCGCTGAGCCCTGACAGCCCTGAAGAAGCGCTGATCCTGGCGCTTCCGCTGAGCCCTGACAGCCCTGCAGCTCCCGCCATCTCTCACTCAGGCTTGTGCGGTGCTGCCACCGGTTCAGCTCATTCCCCTCCCCCGCTACCACTTTTCTAGGATGGTCGCGTACCACCTGCCAGGTGCCAATGTACCACAGGTGGTACCCGTACCACTGGTTGAAAAGCCCTGATATATGTTATTCGCTGACACTTCCAATCAAATTACATTTCCAACTGGCATTCATTGTTGGCATTCATCTGTATTGTCCATGCTATATA
>NW_015389728.1:97763-99125 GCF_001527695.2 Protobothrops mucrosquamatus | reverse complement strand
TCAGACTGGAGGAGAAGTACCTCCGTCCTGGAGGAGGGCTTATATATCCTTGATCCCAAAGGAGGATCAAGATCTTACTCAGCCTAAGAATTATAGACCCATATCGTTGTTGAATACAGACTATAAGATTTTTGCAAAAGTATGGGCAAATAGATTAATGCAAGTTTTGAAGCAAATGATTCATACTGATCAGGCAGGACTTATAGCTGGAAGATATATGAAATATAATGCAAGACACATTATCAATTTAATTGAATATTTGGACAAGAACAACCAAGTCTCTGCGGCTCTGATATTTTTAGATGCTGAAATAGCTTTGATCAGTTGAACTGGCAATTTTTATTGAAAGTTGTTGATAAAATGGATTTTGGGGATAAATTTTTATGTTCTCTCAGGGCCATATATCAACAACAAATGGCACAAATTATAATTAATGGGGGATTAACAGAGGCATTTAAAATTGAAAAAGGTACAAGACAGGGATGCCCATTATTGCCATTATTGTTTGTTTTAACATTGGAGATTTTACTGATCAAAATTCGTGAATCAACTATAATAAAGGGAATAAAAATAAAACAGAATGACTATAGGTTGAGAGCCTTTGCGGATGACTTGGTTGTGACATTATCCCAACCGATTCAATCGGTTATAGACTTGATGGAAGTTATAACACAGTATGGGAAGGTTTCTGGTTTTAAGGTAAATAACAATAAGACTAAAATACTATCTAAAAATATGACTGTGAAGGAAAATGAAATGTTAGTTAAACTGACAGGTTTTGAAATAGTGGAAAAAGTTAAATATCTGGGAGTATATATTACAACTTCTAATGTCAAATTGTACAAGAATAATTATGAGAAATTATGGTTAAAAATACAAAGGGATTTAAATAATTGGAAAAAATTACAATTGTCTTTGTTGGGGAGAATTGCAGCTGTTAAAATGAATGTTCTACCAAAGTTTCTCTTCTTGTTTCAAATGATACCTATTTTGAAAAAAGATGCCAATTTGGAGGAATGGCAGAAGGGTATTAACAGATTTATTTGGGGGGGGGGGAAACCAAGAGTTAAATTGAAGATTTTACATGATGTACAGGAAAGAGGAGGACTTAAGGCACCCAATTTGAAATTATATTATGATGCGGTGGTTTTAACATTGGTTAGTGATTGGCTTAATTTAACTAATAAAAGTATACTTCAACTAGAGGGATGGGATTTATTATATGGATGGCATGCATATTTAATTTATAATAAAAAAGTGGATAATGCTTTTAAATCTCATATTTTAAGAAGTGCTCTATTGCGTGTCTGGAAAAAGTATTATTACAAGTTAAATTATAAAATACCAATTTGGGGTATTCCT
>NW_015389728.1:70470-96902 GCF_001527695.2 Protobothrops mucrosquamatus | reverse complement strand
TATTATTGTGTTTAATTTTAATTTGTTTAAATTTATGTTAAAAGGGAGTTAAAGCGCGTTATGGACTTGGTTATTTAAATAGTTGGTTAATGTTAGTTAGATTATGATTATTATATTTGTAACCCTGTGTTCAGCTCTGGGAAGTGGGGGAGAGGGAGGGGGGTTTTGGGGTGGGTATGGGGGTTTATATTGTAATTTTGATAAAACTTTTAATAAAAACAAAAAAACAAATAAAATTAATCTATGGGCGTAAACATTTTTTGAAAGAATCTGCTGTTCTAAGCCAAGGATATAGTAAAACATAATTCAATCCATAGTTTTGTTTTTTAAAATAAAAATATAGATCCACAGCAATAATTCAATAAAACTACAACATGATCAGTAAAATACATCAGTTGAAAGGCATTTTATTACTTGGGTTGTCAAAGTCTTTTTAACACCATCACAGAAGAGACCTTGGGAAGGAGTTCCATAATTTAGACAATTTCTTAAAAGGCTTTTGCACTATTTACTGCCAAATTAGCAGAGCTTAAAGATAGAAAAAAAAACATAAAACTAAAAATAAAAACTAAACACTCTAGACCAGTGATGGCGAACCTTTTAGAGACCGAGTGCCCAAACTGCAACCCAAAACCCACTTATGCATCGTCGGGTGCCGGGTGGGTGTGGCCCATTGGGTGGGTGTGGCCCATTGGGTGGGCATGGCTGCAGTAGTAACAGCAGACTGGGTGGGACTAAAAAGTTCAATCAATCAATTCCAACTTTGCAAGATCTTTTTTTTCCCCGCTAGAAGTTGAAATTGACTGATTGATTGAACCTTTTTTTTTTTTGCACACAGCGGTGGAGGCCTAAAGAGAAAAGGTTTTATAAAACCCAGCTGAAGGCCTAGGACTGGGGTGACGGCACACGTGCCCACAGAGAGGGCTCTGAGTGCCGCCTCTGGCACCCGTGCCATAGGTTCACCACCACTGCTCTAGACTCTTTAACATTATTTTTTAAAGTTTTTATAGGTATCAATTGCTTTTCAAATTATGTCCCAAAATATATAACTAGGCTATTTGTTCTAATACTTCTGATCACTTTTTTATCCAATGAACAAATAAATGTATTTTATATCAGCCAGGGTTGCTAGATTATTTTCACATATAGTTGGAATCCAGACTATTTTATAAGACAGAGCTTAATGGTCACCCTTAAAACTGTCGGTCTATACCTAGAGCTGATAGGTAGATTGATTCCATCTATCACCAATAGACAAAGTTAAATTTCAAGGAAAGATTTTTAGGGGAACATTTTTTGTCTTCAATTTTTCCAGGAAGAAGATAAGACATTTTGTGCTTCCAGTAATATGGAGTAGGAATTTTACAGTAACTCAATCAATTCAAACTTACAATATTAACAAGAATCCAGTTCCATTGCTTCTGAGTTTTGATTTATTTTTTAATTTTTTCAAAGCCTTACCTGATTTCTTTCACAGCACTTTTTGCTTAAGATTTAATCTCCATTTTAATGAAACTAACCATTGTCTCTTTATGCCAATTTGTTATCTGAAACCAGTCTTCTCATTTTTTTATTATTTTCCCTAAGTTCTTACCTATATTTCATTCTCTTTGGTGGTAGGTATTTTCTAGTAATATAAAGTAAGTACAATTCCTGTTCCTGTTGTATGGGGGTTGTAGTCTAGGCATGGCTCAGAAGGTCTAAGTCTCCATAGATTGACTACTAATCGCTGAATTTAAACTGCTCTCATATTTTCCTTTATTAGTAAAATAGGATGGCATTTTTCTTCTTTGACACTTCTTTTGTCAGTAGGAGAAGCGATATTAAAAAAAAGTCAGTTTATCCCAGGCTGTTCTTATTGGCAGGCTTGGGGAGGAAAGTGGGAGACCTCTAGAAGACCTAAGGGTATTAAAGAATGTTTATATTATGACATCATTCTAAATGCTTAGCTTTCCTAAAGATGGTCTTTTGGAGAAAGGGAGGGCAATGATTATATTATTTCAAACTCCCTAGTTAGAAATTGATGACAATGTCTCAAGCAAAGGGGGAAAAAAATTCTAAACATGTAATGCAGTTGATCTCCACAGTCAAAATTCCACATAAGTATATCATAGTTAACTACATCCTGTTGACAGGAGAAATCTAAAATACCTTGCATTTTGTCATCATGTAGTGACAGAGAAATACAAGTGTTGACAAGTATCTATTTGTTATTTTCAGAATTTGCAAGTATACTTTAAGCTATTATGCCATGGTACCATTTAATCAATCATCCCTCAACTTCCAAGGTAATTCTACAACAGGAAAAGCATGTCCAGAACTTATATGCTGTCAATAGTGGAATGCCTATGCTGTGGTGGGGCTAAGAGCAATTAAATCCTTAATAATTTCAATATAATGAGAAAGGTTTAAGACTTCATGGGTCCATACAGTTGTACATATATTTTTAGTGAGGACCACATCTTACAGTACTTAAAAGGTATAGACCACAGCAGTTATTGTACACATAAATTGATTCTACTGATATACTCTATACTACCATGTTTCCCCAAAAATAAGACCTGGTCTTATATATTTTTTGCCTCCAAAAGAGGCACCAGGTCTTATTTTGGGGGGATGTTTTACCTGCTTACCTTAGGATTGCTGCAGCCAGGCCTTCCATGCCCCAACACCTGTCACATCACTGCCTGAGTTGTTCTGTGGCCACTTACGGCTGCTTGTGGCCATATGCCACATAGCACATAGTGCTGGTGTAGCTGCTCATGGCAGGATGCCGCATGGCACATCATGCTGCTGCAAACCTCCAAATGGCATCCTGCCATGAACAACAGCACTGGCGCTATGTACCACCTAGTGTATGGCCACAAGCAGCCACAAGAGGCCATAGAACAACTCAGGCAGCAGTGTGACAGGTGTTGGGGCATGGGAGGTTTGCACGTGGAGGATGCCATGTGGAGTTTTGCACCGGTGCGATGTGCCATGCGGCATCCTGCCATGAGTGGCAGCACTGGTGTGATGTGTCACACGGCCTCCTGCTGTGAGTGGTAGCACTGGGACAATGTTCCACATACCATCCAGCCAGGAGCAGCTGCAAGCGGCTGCAGAAGAACTCGGGCAGTGGCCCAACAGGTGTTGGGGCATGGGAAGCCTGACTGCAGAGGTCATAAGGTAAGCGAGTGGGGCACATTGGGCAGCTCCACCCCCACCCTCACCCTAGCTTGATTTTTACGTGTGTGCCTTGCTCCAAAACTAGGACTTATTAGGCACACTCTTAAAAATCAGGCTAGGGCTTATTTTCGGGATAGGTCTTATTTTTGGGGAAATACAGTAATAGCAGCCATTAAACCATTTCAAGAGAAATATCTAAATAGTTGGTTTAGATAACATTTGATACTAATCTGACATGTTAATATAATCATTGAATAATAGTAATTATTTGGTGAGGTCAACTCTAGCTCTGCTAACCAGAATACTTATGCTTTTGCAATAAAAACATAAAATCGTTTTTAGAGTTTAACAATAATATTACCAAAACATTAATGATAAATTAAATAATATATTGTTATCCATTATTTTTGGAGTTCCCAATGCATTTTTTAATTATATCTTTTGTATTATTCCTAAAATGACTCCACGAGTTTAGAATCTTGAAAATCTATCATGATTTTGGCAGGCATGGGTTTTCATAAATGCAATCAGTCTCCCAATTAGAACATAAACTTTTTTTCAAATTTATTTGTAAGTATAACAAGCATTAAATGAAATTTCCATATATGTGCATAGTTTTACAGTCAAGCAACTAGGTGATAAGCATATTGAACTGGATTGTGTCATTTTATTAAATAAGGCTTAGTCACAGTATCAAGCACAAGAGACTAATCATAAAGTATATAAGGTGCTGGACCAGAAACTGAGACTGTGAATTCTAGTCTTCCTTAGGCATGAAAATTAGCTAGATAACTTTGGATCAATCATTCCATCTCCGTTCAACTCATATCAGAGCTATTCTTGGAGAAATAAGAAGTGGAAGCGACTGCCTTGATGTTGAAAATAAAGTTGGGATATATATCTAATAAGAAAATAAATGAATAACTTTGAATATCACTAAATCTGAATTCAAATAATAGAAATGAATGATAAAATGGTTTCAAAATTTCCCAAGAATGATCAGCAGATACTAGTAACCAATTGTTTGAAATGGCTCAAGGTTTCCATCATTTCACTTAATATATATCAGGAACCTGAGCATTCTTCACTGCAATAGTATATCCTACTATAATACAAAAGATACTCTGAGAGCAGAGCTATTTAGGACTGTCTAAGTTAAAGATATAGTACATGAAAACCTATTTTCTAGAGGTTTTGTTGAATTGTTTTAAAGAAACAACTTAATCAGCAATAAGAAACAATAGTACATGTAAAGATGGTACATATATAAGCACTTGGAAATAGATACATTATGCAATCTTATGAAGATTTAAAAAAATTTACATTCAAAGATAATTCTATAGATAAAAGTAATACATTAGTAAATATTTGATTGATGACTAAATTTAAGGTGACATTAAGAGTACAATTACCTTCACTCTTTATTCAATTGCATATTTTTCTATAATTATGTGATACCATGCAAGTCCAGGAAAATAGATTAAAGAAGGAATTGGCAGGCACATCAAGTGTACCCGTGCCTTCATCAAAGCAACTTGTCACAACCCATATCTATCTGATTTCATACTTCCCTTGCACTTCTTTCTCTGACCCAAATTCTCTTCTCTTCTCTCCTGGGTTCTGCCATACTCCTGGAGGGGAGGGTGGAATGATCGCAGGTTTATTGCCTTAGCTTCCTCTATCGCTACAATGTAACACTTTGTTTTCCTGCATTATTTCTCTCTGTACTTTCCTCTCTCTAAACTAGAGAAGGGGGAGGAAGAAAGGAATGCAACCTCCGGCAACTGGCTTATCTCTCCGCTCTCAAGAGAAGGTGCAAAGAATTGCCTAAACATCACTGTTACAACCAGGGCCGGCCTGATGTTATCTTCCCTTTCCCACGATGGACTTAACACCTGGGGATTGACCAGTTTGAACCATCCAGATGAACTATGGGGTGGGGTTTGCTTGGGGACACTTTAACCTATCGATCTGAGTGGGAAAACCTAGGAGGAAAAGGTAGGGGTCCTCCAATTCAGGGGCTTGCTCATTATATAAATTGTTCAGCCATTCGGATGCTTCTCCCTCTAGGCTGGACGCAATCACATTGACCATGGCACCTGGGTCCGGGTAGAGATAGGCCCAGCGGTTCAAATGAGAGCGCACTTGATTGAGGAAAAAAACAGCTTTTCTGGGTCCCCATCGAAGGTTGCTCTGAAAGGTGGAGCCCCCCACTGTGGCTGTTGCACCCCCAGTTGCTGTTGGTCCCATCCTGACTGCTGCTGCATGTCCAGGGGTTGCACGTTCAGGGGCTGTGGCCACACCCTCTGCTGCAGTAGGCCCCTCAGTGATTGCTGTAAGTTTGGGAGCAGTGACCGATCTCCTTGCTGTGGTCATCCTCCCACCAGCTGCTGATCTCGTGGCTTCTGTACCACCCCAAGCTGTTGCAAGGCCTCTATTACCTGTGGAAAGCTCAGAGGCTGCTGACCATCCACCTGCGGGGAATGCCAAACTCCTCATTGCTGCAGAGGCCTCAGACTGGGATTCCCTCACTCTTCAGGGCTGAAGGCCCTGGCAGGGGAAGACAGGATCTGGAAGGCTGTCTGATCTGCAATGGAGGGGCTGTAGGCTCCTCTCTGCAGGAGTTGATTTCTGCTTCTCATCTCTAGCTTTTCAAATCTTTCCAGTGACTCACCCGAACCTTCAGTGGCAGACAATCTGATAGCTCTCCACCGGTCTGCTTTTGAAGACTTTGAGGGTGGCAAGGCAGTCTCTAAGCATCTGGAGTCTCCGCTAGGCAGGGCCCAGGCTGACGGCCAGCCATTTATCTGCCAAAACTCATCCTCCCACAGAATGCTGTCTGTTGCTCCCCCCTCTGGGGTATCAGCAGCAGCCAGGGCATCGTATTCAAGCAGGCTCTCTTTTCTCATAATGAAATTTCCTCCTGAATCTTTGCCAACTTCTCTCAAGTCTAGAGACAGCAGCTGGAGTTCAGGACCCCAGGTAGTTTGAAAAAAAGCGGATCTTGGCATGATGTCATGGTTCCGACTAATGGAACACTTCAAAGAAGTTCCAGGCATTGTTTATCCTAAAAAGTCTTTAATCATGTAAGCACAGTGTCGGCATGGCATGGAGGATGCCAAGATCTGAATTCCCCTCCCCTGAACACATAATATTCCAGCCTATTTCCTTCCTCTATTTTGCAGTCATAAATCACGTTCTCCAATCAGTTTGAAGGGCAAAGGTTCCCTTCTGTTTCTGTAGCCCCTGTATTCCTTATCTTAATTAATCCCCCACACATTCTTTCTCCTCCCCTCCCAGCATCATCTAAGTTAACTCTAAAAATGCCAGACAGCTCTGCACATTTTGTTAAAGCAAGAACATCCAATGTTAGCAGCATTGACAGCTGCATTTAGTAAAAAGGCAGTTCTGGTGGCCATCTATGAAAAAGGACATTGAGAGCTATGTGGCCAGTTGTCCAACCTGTGCAGCTGCTAAAAGACTGCAAGGAAAAGCCCCCGGACTGTTACAGCCAGTGGCAAGTCCCTCAGCCCCCTGGAGGGAAATCTCCATGGACTTCATAGTAGAAGTACCAGAAAGTAATGGAAACACAGCAACCTGGGTGGTCATGGACTTATTCTCAAAACAAGTACACTTCATCCTTGTCCAAAAATCCCCACCACTAAAGCCTTAGCAAAACCTTAGCACATATATAGACTGCATGGGGTACCCCAGCACATAATATTGGACAGGGGCGTGCAATTCACATCGGACGTTTGGAAAGAATTCCTGTCCCTTTTGGGGTCGGCAACCATAAACACTCAAAGAGCCACTTGGACCTGTTTCTCACAGAAAAGAAAACACTGGGAGCCGCAAAACATGCGTGCGCACGCCAGAGGGTGGGGGCTTGATTGAAGAGTTTAATTAAAGAGAAATAGAAGGTGCTGTGCATGATTTCTCTCTTTCTCTCTCTCTTTTTTTCTCTCCCTCTCTCTCTTTCCTCTCCCTCTATCTCTCCCCTTCTCTCTCTTTTTCTCTCTCTCTCTTTCCTCTCCCCCTCTCTCTCCCTCTTTCTTTTTTCTTTCTTTCTTTCTCTCTCTCTTTCTTCTCCCTCTCTCTCCCCCTCTCTCTTTCCTCTCCCTCTCTCTCTCTTTCCTCTCCCTCTCTCTCTCCCCCCCTCTCTTCTTCTCTCTCTGTCCCTCTCTCTCCCTTCTTCTCTCTCTTTCTCTCTTTCTCTCCCTCTCTCTTTCTCTCTCTCTTTCATCTCCCTCCCTCCCTCCCTCCCTCCCTCTCTCTCTCTCTCTCTCTCTCTCTCTCTCTCTCTCTCTCTCTCTCTCTCTCTCTCTCTCTCTCTCTCTCTCTCTCTCTCCGATCTTCTGCTCACCTGGCAAGCTGGCTTCACGTTATTCTCCAACAAGCTGACACACATTCTTATTGGGCTGGCTCTCTCCTGCCCTTCCTGCTTCCTCCTTCCTATTTCCTGCAGAGATGCAGCCCCACCCAATAAGCTTGTCAGCTCATCAGAGAACAGCGTGAGGCCATTCTCTTTTTTACACATTCACACACATACACACACACACACGCACACACACACAGAGAGAGGGAGAGGGAGAGGGAGAGAGAGAGAAGGGAAGTGCAAGTGCCTCTCTCTGTCTCTGTCTCTCTCTCTGCAAATGGCAGAGGAGGCTGGGAGCCGCAGGAGAAGGCTCAAAGAGCCACATGCGGCTCCGGGTGACTCAGGGGCTGTCATCTAGTCATCATCCTCAGACGAATGGGGGGATGGAACTTTCGAACTCAGTACTTGAACAATATATAAGATGTTTTATAAATTTCCAACAGACAAACTGGACCGACCTGCTCCCTTTCGCAGAAGTGGCATACAACAACGTGGTCCATTCCAGCATGGGCTACACCCCATTCCAAGTAGTTATGGGCCAAAGTTTCAACCCCATGCCGGAACTGAGTGCCACTGAGCTGGCCATTCTCTCCTTGAAGGAGTGGATTGCACAATTAAAAAACACATGGCCAGTAGTTAGAAAAGCACTTGATGAAGCCAGACAAGCCTATAAAGCACAAGCAGATAAGAAAAGGGTTGAGCCAAAACCATTCTCTGTAGGGGAAATGGTATACCTGTCCACAAAATACCTAAAGTCCCTGCAACCATCCAAAAAACTAGGACCAAAATACGTGGGAGCGTTCCCCATCAAAAGGATCATAAACCCAGTAATGGTAGAATTTAGAATTACCAAAAACCCTTAGGTAGATTCACCCTATCTTCCACTGCAGCCTATTAAAACAAGAGCAGTGATCACCTTTACGACCAGCTATTGCCCCACCGCCTCCTCACATTATGGTTGGGGGGGGGGGAGCAGCATTTTGAAATAAAAGAAATCCTTGACTCCCGAAAATACCATGGGGCAACCCAATACCTAGTAGTGTGAAAGCACCTTCCCTCTTCCCAAAATGAATGGGTTCACAAATGTCACATTAGAGCCCCCAAACTGTTAAAAAAAATTACACAGACTACCCGAACAAACCAGACTAACCTCTCAACATTTGCTTTGTCTCTCAACAGATTGATCTCTCATATTTTTAAGGGGGGGCAGGATGTCAGAACCCATATCTATCTGATTTCATACTTCCCTTGCTCTTCTTTCTCTGACCCAAATTGCATTCTCTTCTCTCCCTAGGTTCTGCCATACTCCTGGAGGGGAGGGGGGAATGATCGCAGGTTTATTGCTTTAGCTTCCTCTATCGCTACAATGTAACACTTTGCTTTCCTGCATTATTTCTCTCTGTACTTTCTTCTCCCTAAACTGTCAATTAGAGAAGTGGGAGGAAGAAAGGAATGCAACATTCGACAACTGGCTTATCTCTCCGCTCTCAAGAGAAGGTGCAAAGAATCGCCTAAACATCGCTGTTACAACCAGGGCCGACCTGATGTTATCTCCCCTTTCCCACGATGGACTTAACACCTGGGGATTGGCCGGTTTGAACCGTCTGGATGAACTATGGGGTAGGGTTTGCTTGGGGACACTTTAACCTATCGATCTGTGTGGGAAAACCTCAGATCCTGCCCAGTATTCCTGATATCAGCTTCTCCTAATAAAAGTTTCTTTTGGAAGAGCTTGCTTCCATGAGTTCTGCTTTCTTGGGATGAGGTATTGAAGTGGGCCCTGACACAACTTTTTTTTTCCAAATCTGAATAGTTGTACAACATTATTTTAGGATTATATATACTTCAAAAATGTTTCAGAACCTGTATAAGCGTAAGTACTACATATCAGTGTTACTCACTGAAAACCCCCAATTTTTCAGGCTTCTGCCTAAAAGAACATGGGAAAGGAAAAAGATGCCTTTGATTTAGGAAGCCAAGCAAACAGCTTTTAAAGCAGAGACCTTTTCTGGGCTCATAAAGAAGTCAGAGAGAAAAATCATTAGGTAATAATAATAATAATAATAATAATAATAATAATAATAATAATAAAGAGATGCTATGCTTGTGCTAAAGTAAAGTGTAAGGCACCATTTAGCTGAATAATTTTTGAAGTGCACAAATTCTATTAAATAGCATAAATATAAAATGAGAATCAACATTGAAGTTTAACCTTGAGTACTAAAACTGAGGGGGGAGGGTGAGCAATCTTTAGGATCTCCAGGACCTAATTTCAAGCAACCCCCCCTAGAAAACAAATCAAATAATGAGGCAAGGAGGGATGGGAAGGAAGACAAACTCAAACACCAAATAGGACACGTAGGAAGCATACCCAGAATCAGACATAAAGATCTCAAATGCCTATTTACAAATGCTCAAAGTTTGGGGAACAAACGGGATTATTAATGCATGAAGGTAGATGCAATATAATTGGAATTACTGAAACTTGGTGGGATGAAACCCATGAGTGGAACATACTAATAGAAGGATACAAACTGTTCAAAAACAAAAAACAAAAAAACCAGATCCCATAAAAGAGGAGGTGGAGCTGCACTATATGTAAAAGACCACTATATTGCTACAGAAATGCACAAGACCAAAGACAAAAACCTCCTAGAATGCATATGGGTCAATATAAAAGAAAAAAAGAATGACATTGCCATAGGTGTATACTACAGGCCACCCAACCAAGCAGAAAAAATAGATGTACTTTTTGCTAACCAATTAACAAATGTATGTAGGAAACACACTAAAATAGTAATGGGGGACTTCAATTACTCTGACATCTACTGGAAGACTAACTCTGCATCAAGTAAGAAATCACATGGATTCCTGACCAACCTAGCTGACAACTTTGTTGTCCAAAAGATAGAAGAGGGAACTAAAGGCACAGCCATACAGTTAATTCTCATGAACAGAGAATAAATGATAGAGGGAGTTGAAACTGCAGGAACCTTGGGTGAGAGTGACGATGTCATACTGGAATTCAATATAATGCAAACACAAGCAATAGAACATAATGATACCAGAGTGGATTCCCTGGATACCAAGCAATAGAACATAATGATACCAGAGTGGATTCCCTGGATGAAAATCCTAAAGGGGAAAACAACTCAAGAAGCCTGGGAAATTCTGAAAAATATGATCATAAAAGCCCAATCCAACACAACACTGAAAAAGAAAAACAAGAAATCTAAGAAGAAACCAGCATGGCTATACAAAGATCTCTCTGATAAACTTAAAGACAAAAAGGACAAGTACAAAAAATGGAAAGAGGGACACGTAACTAAGGCAGAATATCAGCAGATAGTCAGAATCTGCAAAGACAAAGTCAAGAAAGCAAAGGCTCCAAATGAACAAAGACTTGCAACAAAAGTCAAAGATAATTTTAAAAAATTCTTTCAACATATAAATAAGAAGAAAACAGTCAAGGAAACAGTTGGTTCACTAAAGAGAGAAGATGGCAAGGAAATAACAGGCAATAGAGAGAAAATAGAGCTGCTTAACTCATTCTTTGCATCTGTCTTCATGCAAAAAGAAATTATAGCACGGCCTACTAAAAAAATTACTGAAAAAGACAAATTAGAAATAAAAGTTTAAAAAAGCTTTAAAAATGGTGTCAGAATCCAGTTATATTTCATTTATATCTATCTTCTCTGATAAAAAACCATTTTTACTCCCTCCTGGATTCTGTCATACTACTAAGGGGGAGGGGGATATGCATGAGGTTTTTTTTTATTACTTTCACTTCCTCTATTCACTACAAAGTAACCTTTTGTTGATTTGCTTCTGATCTCCTAACTATAACAATGTAACCATTTGCCTTTCATCCTATGCTCCTCTGAACTTCTCCTCCTTTACCAGCCAGCAAGAGAAAGTGTGTTTGTGTGTGTGTGGGGGGGGAGATACAGCATCTAGGATCTGTGTGAGGAGATGTTGAATGATTGTGCCAACGGAGCCGGACTGATGTTATCTCTTCTGGAGTTGACACCTAGAAATCTGCCAGTTTGAATCGCCTGGAAGAACTGCGGGGTGGGGGGCTGCTTAGGGACATTTTAAAACATTGAAATGTAAGGGAATCCCTCAGATCCTGTCTATCATGCCCGCTATCAGTTTCTTTTAATAAAAGTTCCTGTTGGAAGAGACCATTTCCAAGAGTTCTGATTTCTTAAGATGTGCATTGAAGTGGGTCCTTACATTAGACAGGATCTGCAGTAATAGTCAACCTGGAAGGGAGAACCTTGCTAGGGGACTTTGCAAAAAATACAATGTCAGACATCGAGGCAGGGAAGGGAGAAACCCCCACAGAGAGGGAGCCTTTCCCCCAACTGAAAACCTGCCTGCTGTTGGGATCTGAAATGTCATACGCCTCAGGAGAAGAGGTGGTGGAGATGTGTAACCACAAACCTCAGTGGTCAATGGGCATTGGAAAGAAAGGCGAGTGGGAAAAGAAATCAAGAAATGTGACCCTGAGACGGGGGGCCAACCAACCAGAATGGAAGCAGGAGATGGGGAAATCACTGTACGCAAGTGAAGAGGAAGAAAGTTGGGCAAAGCACTCGAACTGGATCTTAGAGAAAGCGATCGACCTGATGAAAATAACCCTCGGCTCCACAGGGGAGGAGAATTCTGAGCCCCACGGCCACACTAGCACCTGGAGCTGCAACTGGAGAGACCCTGAGGGGGAATTGGAACCTGCAGTTCCGGTGATGTCCGCTGATCCAGTAGTGACCACTTCAGCAGCCCCACCCCCTGCCGACCCGCAGATGGCGATCTGGATGGAAGACAATACCACTGATGGCGAAGGCACTGATCCATTCAAAGACTCCTGCTGCTGGACACAAAATTCAAGGGGGAGCCGACATGCTTGGGTTTTTTCCTAACCCAAGTCTTCAGCAACATGAAGGAATACAGGCAGCACATCCCTAGCAACAAAGCCCATATCCGTATTGTGCAATCCGCCCTGGGCGGACTGGCCGCAGATTGGGTAATGAATTTGCACGATTCCGATGCCCCAGAGCTCAACAACTTCAACCATTTCATGATCTCTCTGAGAAGGCAATTTGAGGACCCCCTGGCTGAACGCAAAGCCCACCAAAGAATCAAAATGGTGAGGCAAGGCAGATGCCTGGTAGCCGAATATACGCAAGAATTCCGGGCCATTGCCAGCAAGCTGAACTGGCCGGAAGACATCCTCCTTAGCCATTTCAAAGACAGACTAAATTATGACCTGTATGACACTAGCCTGACCAGGGGGGACCCACACCAACTTGACGAGTGGTACATCCTGGCAGAGGAAGCAGAGATCGACCTACTGAAGAGGCACCGCCGAGGAAAACCATGGAGCCGCTCGCCGCCTGAGCCAACGTACAAGCCAGTGAAGCCACCAGCTATGGCCAAGAAGCCAACAGGCTGTTTCAAATGTGGGAGAGAGGGGCATCGGGCTGTAGAATGCTGCTCGAAAGCCCCCCAGCACAACCCAGACAGATCACCGGCCAGTAAATCCGAGAAGTCCCCAGCTAAGCCAAAAGAATCCACCATGAGAGCGATAGAGGCTGTGGAATCCCCAACCTCTGTCCAACGTGGGGAACAGACTCCAGCCTACACCACAGGGCCAGTAGACACCTCAGATGACAGTTTGGAGGGCGAACCCCTGGCAAGTGGACCCATCACACCCATCCTCAAGATAGTGACTATATTAATTCCCTCCATGCTCGAAGCTGTCAAGGTGAAAGCCTTAATAGTCTCTGGCTGAACCCGCTGCCTCATTAGCCCGATGCTAGTGGGGAATCTGGACATTCCGGTCAGGAGGCTAGAACAACCAATCTCCTTTGGCCAATTAGATGGGTCCATAGCAAGGGGGGGTGCCAGCTACCCTAGCCACTTTACCAGTCCACCTATCCCTGGAAAACCATGAGGAAGACATAACGTTTGTAGTGACCCCAGGCATGGAATGCCCAATGATCCTAGGGCTGGAATAGTTAAATAAATGGAACCCCTGGGTAAATTGGAGGACGGCAGAAATCAATTTCCCAAAGGGGGACCCTATGGATTTAAAACTCCAAGGGGATCTGCCAGGATTAATAACCGAAAAAGCATCCATGGAAGAGGAAAAGGGGCTGCCTGAAATACCCGAGGAATACAGAGATCTTGCTGAAGTTTTCAGTGAGGAGAGGGTGGATTAGCTCCCCCCTCACTGGCCCATGGACTGTGCCATAGAATTCAGGCCCGGGTCAAAACTCCCAAAGCCCAGACTATACTCCATGAGCCCGAAGGAGAAGGAGGAAATGGAAAGATTCATAAAGAAAAACCTAGAAAGGAGGTTCATCGAACCTTCCAAGCCCAAAGTGGCCTCCCCAGTCCTCTTTAGGGAAAAGAAGGACAGCTCTTTACACTTATGCACCTACCGCCTATTCAATACAATAAGTGAAAACAACCTATACCCCCTACCCCTCATGAAGAACATGTTATCACACCTATCGAAAGGAAGAATTTTTACTAAACTAGATCTAAGGGAAGCGTATTACCGCATTAGAATTAGGGAAGAGGATGAATGGAAAACCGCATTTAATTGCCCAATGGGGTGCTACCAATTCAAAGTTTTGCCATTTGGATTACAAGGGGTTCCGGCAGTATTTATGCAATTAATCAATGAGGTACTAAGGGAGCACCTATTTAAGGGGGTTCTGGTTTATTTAGACAACATCCTTATCTTCACCGAATCCAAAGAGGAACATGTCAACCTAGTCAGAGCGGTTTTAAAGAAACTGCAAGCTGCCCACCTATATGCCAAATTATCGAAATTCGAATTCCACCAGGAAAGAATAGACTACCTGGGTTATTGCACATCCCCACAGGGCATTGAAATGGACCCAGGGAAGGTCAGAGCAGTATTAGAATGGGCACCACCTTGCACAAGAAAGCAGGTGCAAAGTTTCCTGGGCTTCGCAAACTTTTATCGCCAATTCAATCCTTCATTTGCCCAGATAGCCGTGCCCCTCACGAACTTACTAAAAACGAAGGAGAATCCTCAGTGAAACCTAGCCAGCCACTAAAATGGACAATGGAATGCCAAGCGTCATTTGAGAGGTTAAAGAGACTCTTTTCTGCTGAACCAGTACTGAGGCATCCAGACATGGATAAGCCATTTGTAATACAGGCAGATGCAAGTGATGTGGCAGTGGGGGCTGTACTATTACAAGAAAACAATGAAGGGGTATTGCAACCCTGCGCATATACGTCCAATAAACTCACCGAAATGGAACAGCGCTGGCCCGTGTGGGAGAAAGAGGCATACGGGATACGTTGGTCATTATGTCATGGTTCTGGAGATAGAAGCTCTTCAAAGAAGTTTGAGGCATTGTTTTCCTTAAAGAATCTTTTTAATTGCTACATAGCTTCGGCATGTACATAGTGAAGCCAAAATCTGAATTCTCCTCCCCCCAATCACCCGTCACAAAGCATAACTCACTCCTTCATTTAACAGTCATCAATCACGTTCTCCAATTAGTTTCAAGTGTTAACTTTCCCTCCCGTATCTCCTCTGGTTACAACTAACCTTGAAAAATACTGTACTGAAATATTGTTATGGCTATTTCCCAAGTACATTCTTTTCCCCCTCCCTTCCAACACTATCTAACTTTAGCTCTAGAAGTAATACACAGGTTAAATAGAAAATGTCTGCTTCTTCATATATTGTCAAGCAAGAACATCTGATGTTAGCAGCCTTGACACATTACTTACATGGCGCCAATTCCTTGAAGGGAATAAGATCCCTTTTCAGGTGTGGACAGACCACAAAAACCTGGAAGCCTTGAAAATACCCAGGAAGCTCAACCCCAAGCAAGCCCGCTGGTTCCAACATTTTCACCAATTCAACTTTATGCTCAAACACTTCCCAGGGGTGAAGAACTTCCTGTCAGATGCACTGTCTCACATGCCCCAATATAACAGCACGCGAGCCACCAATTCTAAACCACTTATGGCAGAATCAAAACTGGCAGCACCAGTAACTACCAGAGCCCAAACTAAATTAAAACCACAGCTGAGTAGCCAAATCGGAATTGAATTCTGGAAAACTTTGGAAACAGATGAATGGTTCCAGAAAAATAGACACGTGTGCACAATTAAAAACGGACTGCCTTGGGTGGGGGAAACGTTACATATACCAACCACCCAGAGGGTCACATTCATGCAGCTTTGCCATGACACAAAATTAGCAGGGCATTTTGGATTTGTAAAAACATTACACTTAATTAAAAGGCAATTAAAAGGACATAGAAAGTTATGTGGCCAACTGCCTAACATGCACAACTGCAAAGAGGTTGCAAGGGAAATTGCCCGGACTGTTACAAACAGTGGCAAATCCCTCAGCCCCCTGGAGGGAAATAGCCATGGATTTTATAGTGGAATTACCAGAAAGCTATGGGAATACTGTCATCTGGATGGTCACGGACTTGTTTTCCAAACAGGTGCACTTTATCCCTTGCCAAAAGATTCCCACCGCAGAAGCCTTAGTAAAACCTTTCATGCAGCATATTTACAGATTGCATGGGGCACCCCAATGCATCATATCTGATACGAGAGTGCAATTTACATCTGCATTTTGGAAGGAATTTTTATCCCTTTTAGGGACCACTCAGGGACTGACATCTAGTCATCATCCTCAGGAGAACAGTCAATCAGAGAAATCTAACTCAGTACTTGAGCAATATTTAAAATGTTTTATTAGTTTCCAGCAGTCGGATTGGATGGACCTACTCCCTTTTGAAGAAGTTGCCTACAATAATGCAGTCCGCTCCTTTTCAAATAGCTACTGGTCAAAGTTTCAAACCCATGACAGAATTAATCCCAAACTAATCCCAAAACCAATCCCATTACTGAAAGAATGGATAGAAAATTACAAAACACTTGGCCAATAGTTAGAAAAGCCCTAGATGAAGCTAGGCAAGCATACAAAGCAGAAGCAGATAAAAAAAGAGTTGAACCCACACCATTCATTATAGGAGAAATGGTATATTTGTCTACAAAATACCTAAAATCCCTACAACCATGTAAAAAACTTGGACCAAAATATATAGGACCTTTTTCAATTAAAAAAATCATAAACCCAGTAACAGTAGAATTAGAAATACCCAAAAATCTCAGACAAATACACCCAATTTTTCACTACAGTTTGCTGAAAAGAGAACAACAGTCACCCTTACGGCCAAAAATTCCCCCCCCCCCACCTCCAATCATGGTGGAAGGAGAACAACAATTCAAAATAAAGGAAATCCTAGACTCTAGGAGATATCATGGGACAAATCAATACCTAGTAGCATGGAAACACCTCCCAACCTCACAAAATGAGTGGGTCCATAAATGTCATGTCAGAGCCCCGAAGCTATTAAAGAAGTTTCATACAGAGTACCCTAATAAGCCAGACTAATTTTTATACCTGTTTTGTTTTCTTCACAGGTGGATCTCGCTTATTTTTAAGGGGGGTGGGATGTCAGAATCCAGTTATATTTCCTTTCTATCTATCTTCTGTGATATAAAACCAATTCTTACCCTCTCCTGGATCCTGCCATACTCCTAAGGGGGAGGGAGTATGCATGCGGTTTTTTTTATTACTTTCACTTCCTCTATTCACTACAAAGTAACCTTTTGTTGATATGCTTTGGATCTGCTAACCATAACAATGTAACCATTTGCATTTCATCCTATGCTCCTCTGAACTTCTACTCCTTTACTGGCCAGCAAGAGAAAGTGGGGGGGGGGAGATGCAGCATCTGGCATCTGTGTGAGGAGATGTTGAATAAAGCCCCCCTCATTTATGATTTGGTATCGGAGGGGGAGGTGGACCTGGCGGGTATTACGGAGACCTGGCTGGGCCAAGAGGGGGGGTGCCCCTCGTTGAAATGTGCCTGCCAGGCTACCGTGCATTTCACCAGCCAAGAGCCCAGGGTCGGGGTGGGGGGTGGTGGCGGTTATTATTAAGGAAGGCCTGGATCCAAGGGAGACCACTGTGCCACAGACTGCCAGTTGTGAATCCCTAGGTGTGAAGTGGGGTCATGGGAGGCAGCAGGGCGTGCTGATTGTATACCTGGCTCCCCGCTATGTATCAGCAGCTCTACCCGAGCTTCTCAGTGTGATAGCTGAGATGGCGATTGAGACCCCCAGACTGTTAGTCATGGGGGATTTCAATCTGCCATTGTTAGGTGAAGCATCTGAGGTGGCTCGGGAGTTCATGGCCTCCATGACGGCCATGGACCTGACCCAATTAGTAGATGTCCCTACCCACACCGGAGGACACACACTGGACAGTGGCTGAGTGATCGTGGTTTAGGGGAAATAGTCGTTGAGCCCCTGTCATGGTCAGATCACTCTCTCCTTCGGCTGGCCTTTCCTACCGCTACGCCCCACCGTGGGGAGGCGGAACCAGAAGTGACAAAATGGTTCTGCCCCAGGCGCCTGATGGACCTCGAGAAATTCCAGACGGAGCTTGGGCCAATACCTGAGACCCTGACCCGTGGCTCGACTGAGGACCTGGTGGCCGCCTGGAATAGTGTGGCTGCGGGGGCCCTGGACTGGGTCTTGCCTTTGCGGCCTCTCACCCGATGCCGGACTACCTTGGCTCCTTGGTTTTCCGAGGAGCTGAGGGTGATGAAGCGTCAGAAGAGATGCCTAGAGGGTGTTTGGAGGACCACCCGCTCCGAATCTGACCAGACACTGGTAAAGTCCCATTTAAGGACTTACCTAGTGGCGATAAGAGCGGCGAAACGAAACTATTTCTCCGCTCTTATCGCGTCTGCAGGTAACCGACCTGCCGCCCTGTTTAGGGTGTCCCGCTCCCTCCTTCATCAGAGGGTCCGGGACGCCCCCCTGCAGGGTCGGGCAGAGGAATTTGGGTGTTACCTGCATGACAAAATCGATCAGATCCAGGACGGGTTGGCCTCCGATTGGACTAGTTCAGATGGGCCAACGGAGGCAGGTCTTGAGTCCACTTTCTGGGAAGAGTTCGATCCTGTGACTCCTGAGGACATGGACAGGATACTGGGACGACTGAACACCACCACATGTTTACTGGACCCGTGTCCCTCCTGGCTGATACTGGCCTCCCGGGAGGTTACACGAGGCTGGCTCCAGGGAATCGTCAGCGCTTCTCTGAGTGAGGGGTTCTTACTGGCCGCCTTGAAAGAGGCGGTGGTGAGGCCCCTCCTCAAGAAGCCCTCCCTGGACCCGGCTGTTTTGGCCAACTACCGTCCTGTCTCCAACCTTCGCTTTCTTGCAAAGGTTGTTGAGAGTGTGGTGGCACGACAGCTCCCTCAGCACCTGGAAGAAACTGTCTATATAGACTCGCACCAGTCCGGCTTCTGGCCTGGGCACAGCACGGAAACGGCATTGGTCGCATTGGTTGATGATCTCTGGAGGGCTCAGGATAGAGGCTGCTCCTCTATCCTGGTCCTGTTAGATCTCTCAGCGCTTTCGATACCATCGACCATGGTATCTTGTTGCACTGGTTAGAGGGGTTGGGTTTTGAGGGCACCGTCTTACGGTGGTTCTCCTCCTACCTCTCGGACCGGTCGCAATTTGTGTTGGCAGGGGGGCAGAGGTCGACCTCGAGGTGCCTCACTTGTGGGGTACCGCAGGGGTCGGTCCTCTCGCCTCTCCTGTTCAACATCTATATGAAGCCACTGGGTGAGATCATCCGTGGTTTCGGGGTGGAGTTTCATCAGTACGCAGATGACACCCAGTTGCATATCTCCACCCCGGACCATCCCAACGATGCCGCGGAAGTGATGTCCCGGTGCCTGGAGGCCGTGCGAGTCTGGATGGAGAGGAACAGGCTTCGACTCAACCCGTCCAAGACCGAGTGGCTGTGGTTTCCGGCGTCACGACATAGCCAGTTGGCTCCATCCCTGGCTATCGGGGGTGAGTCATTAGCCCCCGCGGAGAGAGCCCGCAACCTGGGTGTCCTCCTGGATACTCGGCTGTCTTTAGATGACCATATGACAGCCGTGGCCAGGGGGGCTTTTCATCAGGTTCGCCTGATACGCCAGTTGCGCCCCTTTCTGGATCGTGACGCTCTACGCACGGTCACTCAAGCCCTCGTTGTTTCCCGCCTGGACTATTGCAACACTCTCTACATGGGGCTCCCCTTGAGGTGCACCTGGAGGCTCCAGCTAGTTCAGAATGCGGCCGCGCGGGGGATCCTGGGGGCCTCTAGATACTCCCATGTAACACCTCTCCTGCATGAGCTGCACTGGCTGCCTGTGGCCTTCCGGGTGCGCTTCAAGGTGTTAGTAACAACCTTTAAAGCGCTCCATGGCAATGGACCTAGGTATTTGCAAGACCGCCTCCTACCAAACACCTCCCTTCGACCAGTCNTTTCGCCGAGCCCTGAAGGCCCATCTATTCCGTGCGGCCGGCCTGGCGTAGTTTGATTATGTTTTAGTGGGGGTTTTGTATGGGGTATTTTTAGAGCAGGCCTGTTATTTAATTTGATTTTAGAACAGAAATTTGTGTATATTTATCGTGGTTTTTATTATCGCCTGTTCACCGCCCTGAGTCCCGTAAGGGAGATAGGTCGGTATATAAATTCAATAAATAATAATAATAATAATAATAATAATAATAATAATAATAATAATAATAATAATAATAATAATAATAATAATAATAATAATAATAATAATAATAATAATAATAATAATAATAATAATAATAATAATAATAATAATAATAATAATAATAATAATAATGATCGTGCCAATGGAGCCGGACTGATGTTATCTCTCCTGGAGTTGACACCTAGAAATCTGCCGGTGTGAATCACCTGGAAGAACTGCGGGGTGGGGTGGGGCTGCTTAGGGACATTTTAAAACATTGAATTGTAAGGAAATCCCTCAAATCCTGTCTATCATGCCCGCTATCAGTTTCTTTTAATAAAAGTTCCTGTTGGAAGAGACCGTTTCCAAGAGTTCTCCTGTCTTAAGATGTGGATTGAAGTGGGTCCTTACAAATGGTAAAAGAACACTTGTCTGATCTTGATGAACACAAATCACCAGTACTTAATGGATTATATCCCAGAGTTCTGAAGGAGCTGGCAGATGTACCATATCTTTCAAAAATCCTGGAGCAGCGGGGAAATACCAGAGGATTGGAAAAGAGTTGATGTGGTTCCCATCTTCAAAAAAGGAGAAGAAAAACAGACACAGGAAACTACAGACCAATCAGACTTACATCAATACCTGGGAAGATACTGGAAAAGTTAATCAAAAAGCAGATCTGTGAACATCTAGAAACAGATAAAGTAATAACTAGAAGCCAGCATGGGTTTGTTAAAAACAGATCATGCCAAACCAAAATTATTTCATTCTTTGACCAAGTGACTAAGTTAATAGACCAGTGAAATGCTGTTGACATAGTATACTTAGACTTCAGCAAAACATTGAACAAAGTAGACAAAAATCTACTTCTTGGAAAGTTAGAAAAAAGTGGGATAGATAGCATCACCATCATATGGATTTGTAACTGGCTGACAAACCGTACTCAATGAGTACTTAATGGTACTACATCTACATGGAGGGAAGTAAGCAGTGGTGTACCACAAGGTTCTGTCTTAGGCCCAGTCAGTGCTTTTTTTGTACAACCCCGCCTTGCCTACCCTACAAGGTTTACCTTTGTAGTTGAAAAAAAACCCTTCAATTTTTAGTGTATCTAAAATACTAGGATTTTGTTCAAGGTAAGTTAATACTATTAATGTTACCATGCACTGTGTGGCTTGAAATTACAAGAAGGCATTTTATTAATCTTTTGGGACATTTACCCATTTAGTTTCTTCTTCTTCTTGTGCCATATCTGTTATCATACCCATTTAGTTTCTTCTTCTTCTTGTGCCATATCTGTTATCAGATGTTGGCGATCATGTTGGCGATCATGTTTTTATCAGCAGCCGCACGAAAAAGTGCTGCTGAGTTTTGTCCAAACCAGTCCCTTAGATTTTGAAGCCATGATGTTGTTCTTCTAACTGGACCTCGTTTGCCTTGAATCTTTCCCTGGAGGATTAAGTGGAGTATGCCTTATTTTTCTGGGTGTCGCATCACATATCCAAAATATTCTAATTTTCATTTTTTAATTGTTTTGATGATTTCCCTTGGCTTTCCCAGATGGCTTATCACCTCCTCATTTCTGATCTTGTCAACCCAGCTTATATGTAACAGCCACCTGTAAATCCACATTTCAAATGCTTCTAGTCTCTTCAGGTGGCCTTCTGTCAGAGACCAACTCTCTACTCCATAGAGCAGGATACAAAAAATATAGCATCTGACAAGCCTGATTTTCAGTCTTAGGCTTATGTCATGACTGCAGAAGACCTTTTTCATTTTGAAGAATGCTGTTCAAGCTTTCTCTATTCTTGTCTTTACTTCAGTGGTCATGTCCCAGCTTCCATGTAGATTAGAACCGAGGTGTGTGATCCTTTCAACTATTTAGTTTAGTGAGTGGAAATGTCAGCTTTCTATGTGGAATGAAATTGGCCTAATAAAACAAAATTTGGTTGCTTGTTGTTAAGAAGTTGTCAAACAAGGTGGAAAAATTTACATTTGGAGTTTAATATGGATATTGACTTGAAACAAATTAAAGTTGAAACTTTGTCAGTGAACAGATTACTTTTAATTTACCTTTAAGTTAAACCCAATTTAATAAATAGATCTGATTAAATCTCATACTGTAGCTCTACCTTTACATCTAACCTATACATAATTAATATATATTATTATTAATAATAATACCTCCAAATCACAAGACATTGGCTTTATTCTTATTCTTCCCCTATGCAGTTTGAATATAAAGTATAAAAGACTAAAAAGAGATTTTCGTAGACATCCCAGCCTTTGAACTACCCAAGGAACTGAAACAGCAAAGTTTTGCTGTCAGGAAAGCTTCCACGCCAGCTGCCTTTCTTTCCTCTCACTTCGTCTTTTTTTAACCTCACACTCCACCTTCTGTAAGGGAAGGCAAAAGCCTCGCTCACCCTCTCGTGAAAGATGGCCTCCATGTTTATGTGTCTCCCACGGCCACCATCGGCTACCACATCACATGGTCCGACCCAGCCAATCAAGCCACGCTCTGGCTGTGGTGCTCCAGCGCCTCATGGTTCCTCCTAGAGGAGGCAGACAGCACTGCAAGTGGGGCATTTTCAAAAACAAACAAGGATAGGAAGGGAAACAATAGAAAAAGAATGCAACTCTGGAAAAATCTGTTAAAAAAAGGTGCCGGAACTCCGTTCTGGTGTGTTTTATGACAAAAAAAGCCCTGGGCCCAGTACTCTTCAACATCTTCATATTACTAATACCGCTCTATATGGTCTTAGAATACTGCATCCAGTTTTGGTCTCCACACTATAAAAAAGATGTTGAGACTCTAAAAAAAGTGCAGAGAAGAGCAACAAATATGATTAGGGGACTGGAGGCTAAAACATATGAACAATGGTTGCAGGAAGTGGGCATGGTTAGTTTAATGAAGAGAAGAACCAGGGGAGATATGATAGCAGTGTTCCAATACTTGAGGGGCTGTCACAGAAAGGAGGGGATCAACCTATTTTCCAAAGCACTTGAAGGCCAGACAAGGAATAACAGATGGAAACTGATTAAGGAGAGATTCCACCTAGAAATAAGGAGAGTTTTTCTGACAGTGAGAACAATTTACCAATGGAACAGTTTGCCTTGAGATGTTGTGGGAGCTTCATTACTGGAAGCTTTCAAGAAGAGACTGGACTTCCATCTATTAGAAATGGTGTAGGGTCTCCTGCTTGGGTGGGAGTTGGACTAGATGACCTACAAGGTCCCTTCCAACTCTGTTATTCTATTTTCTAATTTCTAATGGACACAGGATTACAGTAGTCAACAATTTGCTGCATAAGATGGGCAGCTGAAGTGCCAGAATTAAGCAAAGGGGCAAAAATGCTTCTGGGAAAAGAAGCAAAATGCCCAATTCCCTGTAGCCAGAAATATAATTCCCAGTAGAATTGATGAATAGAATTTCAGTGCTGTCTGGGAAACTGTGGAGCTGTAACATTTGTTACTGATATAAACTGTAATGATCCAAGTTACAAGAATATCAGTTTGATAATTTGCTCTATTAAGAGTGAGGAATAAGAAGCTAAAATGTGGCTTTCCAATTTTCCAAAGATAAGCATGAGGGTCATTTAATAATGCTATAATGTCACCGCAGTAGCCAAAAGATTTCAGGACTTTATTTATTTTTTTACTTGAGAGAATTAAGGGCAGGTAGAGAAGATGCATCTCACAAGCTCACAAGCTCTTCCTTAACCATCATCATCTCTGTCCTCTCCTCTCCCCCCCCTCCAAAAATACATAAACACTGAACTGCTGAATTGAGACATTTTGCTATTGAGACCTACTGGCAAGACATTAGCCAGGCATTAAAATTTGCAGGTTGCTTCTCCACCACCAACTTATGCAAGTATCAAGGTTCCGATTAACGAAACCGAATAAAGTAGAACTCTGAGGCTTGAGAATTCCTCAGAGAATGTTGGATACAAAATATCGGCATGATCACAAGTGAAACCAACTCTAAACTTTCCCCCAGAGATTCAAAGTAATTAAATATACAATTCCCTCCCTTCTATTATGCTACTGATCACATTATCCAATAAGTGCATTTGGCGGTCTTCTTGACAGTTGTTCTCTCCGCCTTCAGGGTCCAGTGAGAAGGACCTTGGTTCCCACGGGATTGTTCTATGTTTAGTCTAATAAAAGTAAAAGCAACCTGATCCCCCCCTTCTCTTTATGTGGCAACTGAGAATGAACAACAAAGATGGTGTCACCTAGGTTCATTGCAGAAGCAAGCACTTGGGTGAACAGCTTATGTCAGGTCCAATTCATCAGTTCAGATCTCTGAATCAATCTTGTTCAAATGTTCAAAATATCACCAAATTGAGTTGATTCAATTTGGACTGTCAAGAGGATTTTTTTAAAAATCTCAACACTTGGAAAACATCCCTTATTGTTGTACAAAGTTTGATTATGATGCATTCAGTTTTGTCAGACTAGAGATAAGTCTTAGTAGATTTGTTAGAAAGGAAGGATTTATTATCTGCCAGGATAATGGAGTAAAAGACATTACTGACTACCAATTATTAAATCAAGGGTAGGCAACCATTGCTCATACATTTCCAGGTTTTCTGTTTGCAACCTCCAGAGATCTTGCCAAGATAGGGCTATTAATTCATTTCTTTAACATCCAAATCTTCCATAATGCCTAACAAAAATAACTGCGGTGTAAACTTTATCTTTTTCTTAAAAATATTTTGAATATTCCACCAAATCTTAATCCAAAATGCTTTTATATCCCTAAACGTCCACCAAATATGAAAATAAGTTGCATCTAAACTTCCACATCTCCAACATTTGGGCTGTAAATTAGGATACATACAGGACAGTTTCTGAGGATCCAAATGCCATCTATAAAACATCTTATAAAAATTTTCTCTTAAATTTTGAGCTTGAGTAAATTTTACATTTCTAACCCAAATTGTCTCCTATATTTCCAATGAAATCGATTCTTGAATATTTTGAGCCCATTTTGCCATACAATCTTTAACTAATTCCGTTTCAGAGTCCAATTCTATCAAAACATTATAAATTCTCTTTATGTGGGCTCGAGTTTGATCTTTAATCTGTTTTATCAAATTCACATCCTTTAAAGTAATACCAACTTTTTGATCTAAGCTCCACCTCATTAACAATTGATTATAACAAAACCAAGAATATACAATATTTTCTTCCTGCAAATCTGCTAAGGATTTAATTTGCCAATCCTTTCCTACCAGACTAAGTAATTCCTGATAAGAAATTCTATCCAGATTAACCCCTCTAGATACTCCCTCTATCATCTGTCCTGGAATCGCCCAAATGGGAATTTTATAATTTAATCTATAATAATATTTCTTCCAAACTCATAGCAAAGCACTTCTTAGAATATGGGCTTTGAAAACTTGATCTACTTTCTTATTATAAATTAAATATGCATGCCAACCAAATAATAGATCCCATCCCTCAAGGGAAAGTATATTTCTATTTGTTAAATTAAGCCAATCACTAATCCATGTTAAAGCCACCGCATCACAATACAGTTTTAGGTTCGGTGCTTTAAGACCTCCTCTTTTCCGTGCATCTTGTATAATCTTAAACTTAACTCTTGGTTTCTTCCCCGCCCATATAAACTTGTTAATCCCCTTCTGCCATTCTTCCAAATAAGCATCTTTCTTCAAAATAGGTATCATTTGAAACAAAAAAAGAAACTTTGGAAGAATATTCATTTTCACTGCTGAGATTCTCCCCAGCAGAGATAACTGTAATTTTTTCCAATCATTTAATTCCTTTTGCGCTTTTACCCATAATGTCTCATAATTATTTTTATACAATTTAGCATTAGAAGCTGTAATATAAACTCCCAAGTATTTTACCTTTCTCACTATTTCAAAACCTGTCAACTTAACTAGTATATCTTTATCCTTCATAGACATATTTTTCGGTAATATTTTAGTCTTATTATTATTTACCTTAAACCCAGAAACTTTCCCATACTGAACTATAATTTCCACCAAGTCCTTAACCGAGTCTATTGGTTGAGTTAGTGTCAGCACCAAGTCATCAGCAAAAGCTCTTAACCTATAATTCTATTTACATCTATTCCCTTTATTATAGGTGATTCCCGAATTTTAATTAATAAAATCTCCATTGTTAAAACAAATAGCAATGGAGATAATGGACATCCTTGCCTTGTACCCTTCTCAATTTTAAATGCCTCTGTTAACCCCCCATTAACTATGACTTGTGCC
>NW_015389728.1:65004-69109 GCF_001527695.2 Protobothrops mucrosquamatus | reverse complement strand
CTGCAAATTCCCCTCATATCTGAATAAATTTTCATTTAATCTCCAAGTCCTTCTATTCCCATCTTCAGCAGATAATTCCATCCATACAGGACTATGATCTGATAATATTCTAGGAAAAATCTTAATATTCTTCACCCTAGAAAAGAAATCATTAGTAATTAAAAAAAAGTCAATTCTGGAATACGATTGATGTCTGTCCAAAAAAAAAGTAAAGTCTCTTTCTTCCATATTCCGTTCTCGCCAGATATCTCTTAATTCCAAATCATCCTTCAAATAAAAAAAAGTTTTAGGTAAGATAGAATAATTAGAAGCTTTAAAAGAACCTTTCTTATCTTTACTTGAATCTAAAACACCATTCCAGTCTCCCATCATAATGACAGATTTATAATCCAATTGATTTACTTTCTGATGTATCAGCTTGTAAAACTGTTTTTGTTGTTGATTTGGAGCGTATAATCCAATAATAAGACATCTCCTTCCATTCAATAGTAACTCGATAATAACATATCGTCCTTCTAAGTCAGAATCAATTAACTTTGGCGATAACTCTTTTTTCACATAAATAACTACGCTTCCTTTTTTCTGCTGAGCAGAAGCTGTAAAATGCATTCCCAACCGGGAATTAATCAAATACTTTTGATCCTTTGAAGTAATATGAGTTTCTTGCAAATACACAACATCATTCTTATGCTGTTTCAAATAATGAAATATTTTCTTTCTTTTATGTGGTGAATTCAAACCGTTAACATTCCATGTCAGAAACCTTGTCATTTTTAGTGGCATGGAGCCTCTGGAACACTCCTTGAAGATCAGCTGTCACTGATCTCTTGGGTCTTGTACCTCCCACTGGCTCTGAGGTAATCTGATGCATTATAGGTACAACATCCATCTTTTGCTGCTCTTTTTCTTTACGTCTGTGAGCTGCACGGGTCATTCTTTGTCCCTTTGGATCATCTTTCATCTCAGAAAGTTGTTGCTTATCAACTTGTGAATCTCCTACACTTAATGGCATTGCTTCTTCAACTGCTTTTTCTTCAAACATTCTTCTTCTGCTAGATCGTGGAGATGGTGATGAACCGAACTATAAAAATCTCTTGCTTTCAAAATTGTGTTAAGTTTATAATGTGTCCCCATATAGCTCACCACAATTCCAACAGGTATGTCCCATCTGAATTGAATTTGTCGTTTTTTCAGCTCTTCAGCCAAAAAAGCAAAGTCATTTCTTTTCCTAAGTATCTTAGGAGGTATTTCATTTAAAATTATAACATCTTGCGCTAGAATTTGGAATCTCTGTTTATAAAAGGCTTGAATAACTTCATTACAAATTGATCTTCTGGAAAAGTAAATTACAACATCTCTTGGTAAATTTCTTTGCCTTGCAACCCATGAATTTACCCTAAAAAAATTTCTATCTCTCTCAAAATTCTTCAGGTTCGCATGACAAAACAATAGTCAGGTCTGCTGCAATCTCTTCTTTCAAATTTTCTTGCGTGTTCTCCTTCAATCCCCTTATTCTCAGAGCATATTCCATGTCTCTATATTGTGACATAATAATTTCATTCTGAGTTATATCCACATTATCCTCTACTTTCCCAAGTCTGTCCTCTAATCTTTCAACATTTTCCACCACCTCGTCCACCCGTCCATCTAAGCATTCTATGTGAGCTGCTAGACCTTGAAAAGCTAACCGTATATCCTGTCTCATTTCGTTGTTTTTCTCTTCAAAAAGCTCAGCTGTCTCTATTCTGATCTGTTTCGCTGTATTCATCAAAGCATCCTGTAAGTCCTTAAGTGTAAGTGATGGCGGTGGGGGAGAAGGTGGGGGTGTCTTAGGCTTAGGTTGCTGTGAAGTTTGAACAACCAGAGAAGAGATCGGACCTTTTGAAGGAGCAGAAATTCTGGTGCGTTTAGAAGCCATCTCTCTCTTTAAAAAAAAAATCTTGTATAATCTTGTAAAAGCAATAGTTGCAAGATATGTATATAAGAAAAAACAATAATAAAAAAAAGAAAAAGGAAGCTTGCAATTTACATAAATTAGTAAATGTTACATTATTTCCTTGTCTTCACTTAAACGTCAAGTAAAAGTGAAAGTCTCTTAAGTATCACTTCAAACAAAAGAATGACATTCCGCGGCCATTTTTCTTTTTCTTGTAGTTTAAATAGTAAGTAAAGAAGATACTTATTTATATTCTGAGTTAAAGTCCCAAATTATCCAAATTCCAATCCTCCTGATCAGCTCTGTCTGCTTTTAATTTTACTCACAGTCTCTTCAATTAGCAGATGTGGAAGCAGCGTCTGGCTTTGTTCCTAAGAACAAAGGCGGCCCGAGGTGCGGAGAAAACCCAGACTCCGAGGGAGTTCTCACCTTCGTCCTCCAAAGAAAATTTTTTTAGAGGACTAGGGAACTCAACCTCTATCCAGGAAAACTCACTTCCTCCCCTTCACCCGGGGAGAGAGTTTCCAAGCCGTGGAACAGCTGTTGAACGCCATTCCTTCAGGCTTTAACGCATCCCTGGGGCGGACGACTTAGAAAAAAGCCACCATCGGCATGGCAGTCACCACCGGAAAAATCATATCCTTCCAATCTTTAGCTTGGGATTTTAGATTTTGTTGTTCAAAGAAGCACAGCCCCAGGAGTAAAACTAAGGTTTCCACCCTTACATTAAGCAATGATAAAAAACATACTTGGTTTTCAATTCAGGGAAGAAGAAAACCACTAAACATAAAGACAATGCAAGATTTTATCGCCAATGGTTAAATCCATATTGTGGTACGCTTCTATTTGGAAACAGTATCATTCCAATTTTGTTTTTAACTGAGGTGGCTAGAAAGGTCATGACTAGGTGATGAAATATTACTGAGGTTTGCATGGAATTTGTGAGCATACAGAAGACACAGTTTCTATTTGGTAGCAAAAGGTTGCTTGCTTCAAAACTCTTTATACTTCC
The DNA here is from genome assembly GCF_001527695.2 of Protobothrops mucrosquamatus. NCBI lineage: Eukaryota > Metazoa > Chordata > Lepidosauria > Squamata > Viperidae > Protobothrops > Protobothrops mucrosquamatus. Next base: position 66,161 of record NW_015389728.1, on the reverse strand, counting down.
ATTGATTTCAACAAGCATTGGACTGATTAAACACTGTCAGGAGCTTGGTGAAGTGTTGTTGTTAGTTGCGACACATCACGACCTCATGGACAATGTTCCTTCAGGCCTTCCTGTCCTCTACCATCTTCTGAAGTCCATTTAAGCTCATGCCTACTGCTTCAGTGACTCCATCCAGCCACCTCATTCTCTGTCGTCCCCTTCTTCTATTGCCCTCAATCTTTCCCAGCATTAGGCTCTTCTCCAGTGAGTCCTTCCTTCTCATTAGGTGGCCAAAGTACTTGAGTTTCAACTTCAGGATCTGGCCTTCTAAAGAGCAGTCAGGGTTGACCTCGTCTAGGACTGATCGGTTTGATCGCCTTGTAGTCCAGGGGACTCGCAGGAGTCTTCTCCAGCACCATAGTTCAAAGGCCTCAATTCTTTTGCACTCGGCCTTTCTTATGGTCCAACTTTTACAGCCACACATTGTAACTGGGAAAACCATGGCCTTGACTATACATACTTTTGTTGGCAGGGTGATGTCTTTGCTTTTTAGTATGCTGCCTAGATTTGGCATAGCTTTCCTCCCCAAGAGCAGGCATCTTTTAATTTCTTGGCTGCAGTCCCCATCTGAGGTGATCTTGGAGCCCAGGAAGATAAAAATCTGTCACTACCTCCATTTCTTCCCCATCTATTTGCCAGGAATTGAGAGGGCCGGATGCCATGATCTTGGTTTTCTTAATGTTGAGTTTCAAGCCAACTTTTGCACTCTCCTTCTTTACCCGCATCAAGAGGCTCTTGAGTTCCCCTTCACTTTCTGCCATTAGAGTGGTATCATCTGCATATCTTAGGTTGTTGATATTTCTCCCGGCAATCTTAATTCCAACTTTTTATTCATCTAGCCCTGCCTTTCTCATGATGTGCTCTGCATATAAGTTAAATAGGCAAGGCGACAGAATACAGCCTTGCCAGACTCCTTTCTCAATTTTGAACCAATCAGTGGTTCCATGTCCAGTTCTCACTGTTGCTTCTTGACCCGCATATAGGTTTCTCAAGAGACAAATAAGATGGTCTGGTACTCCCATCTCTTTAAGAACTTGCCACAATTTGTTGTGATCCACACAATCAAAGGCTTTAGCATAGTCAATGAAGCAGAAGTAGATGTTTTTCTGGAACTCCCT
>NW_015389728.1:60512-64612 GCF_001527695.2 Protobothrops mucrosquamatus | reverse complement strand
ATGGTCTGGTACTCCCATCTCTTTAAGAACTTGCCACAATTTGTTGTGATCCACACAATCAAAGGCTTTAGCATAGTCAATGAAGCAGAAGTAGATGTTTTTCTGGAACTCCCTAGCTTTCTCCATGATCCAGCGTATGTTGGCAATTTGATCTCTAGTTCCTCTGCCTCTTCGAAATCCTGCCTGTACTTCTGGAAGTCCTAGATCCACATACTGCTGGAGTCTAGCTTGTAGGATTTTAAGCATAACTTTACTTGCATGTGAAATGAGTGCAATGGTGTGATAGTTTGAACATTCTTTGACATTGCCTTTCTTTGGAATTGGAATGTAAACTGACCTTTTCCAATCCTGTGGCCACTGTTGAGTTTTCCAAATTTGCTGGCAAATTGAGTGTAGCACTTTTACTGCATCGTCTTTTAATATGTTTGAATAGCTCAGCTGGAATACTGTCACCTCCACTAGCTTTGTTGTTGCTTAGCTTTCCTAAGGCCCATTTCACTTCACATTCTAGGATGTCTGGCCCCGAGGTCAGTGACCAGCCCATTGTGGTTATCAGGGACGCCAAGCTCATTCTTGTATAGTTCTTCTGTGTAATTTTGCCACCTCTTCTTAATCTCTTCTTCCTCTGTTAGGTCCCTGCCATTTTGGTCCTTTATCATGCCCGTCTTTGCATGAAACGTTCCCTTCATATCTCCAATTTTCTTGAAGAGATCTCTGGTTCTCCCTATTCTATTGGTTCTCTTCTATTTCTTCGCACTGTTCATTTAAGAGGGCATTCTTATCTCTTCTAGCTATTCTCTGGAATTCTGCATTCAATTGGGTATATCTTCCTTTTTCTCCCTTGCCTTTCGCTTCCCTTCTTTCCTCAGCTATTTGCAAAGCTTCCTCAGACAGCCATTTTGCTTTCTTGCATTTCTTTTTCTTTGGGATGATTTTAGTTGCTACCTCTTGTACAATGTTGCGAACCTTCGTCCATAGTTCTTCAGGCACTCTGTCTATCAGATCTAATTCCTTAAATCTATTTGTCACCTCTACTGTATATTTATCAGGAATATGATTTAGTTCATACTTGAGTGGCTTAGTGTTTTTCCCTACTTTCTTCAATTTAAGCCTAAATTTTGCAATGAGAAGCTCATGATCTGAGCCATAGTCAGCTCCTGGTCTTGTTTTTACTGACTATATAGAGCTTCTCCATCTTTGGCTGCATAGCACATAGTCAATCTGATTTCTGTGTTGACTGTCTGGTGATGTCCATGTGTAGAGCCATCTCTTGGGTTATTGGAAAAGAGTGTTTGCTATGACAATCGTATTCTCTTGATAAAATTCTATCAGCCTATGCCCTGCTTCATTTTGTACCCCAAGGCCAAACTTGCCTGTTATTCCAGTTATCTTTTGGCTTCCTACTTTAGCATTCCAATCCCCCATGATGATAAAGACATCATTTTTTGGTGTTGATTCTATAAGGTGCTGTAGGGCTTCATAGAACTGGTCAATTTCATCCTCTTCAGCACCAGTGGTTGGGGCATGACTTGGACTACTGTTGTCAAGGCTGCTAACATCAGATGTTCTTGCTTGACAATATATGAAGAAGCAGACATGTTTTATTTAATCTGTGTATCACTTCTAGAGTTAAAGTCAGACAATGTTAGAAGGGAGGGGGGAAAGTATGTACTCGGGGGATGGTTAGTCATAACAATATTTCAGTACAGTATTTCCAAGGTCAGTTATAACCAGAGGAGTTACGGGAGGGAAAGTTCACACTTCAAACTAATTGGAGAACGTGATTGATGACTGTTAAATGAAGGAGTGAGTTATGCTTTGTTACGGGTGATTGGGGGAGGGAGAATTCAGTTTTTGGCTTCATTATGTACGTGCCAAAGCTATGTAGCAATAAAAGGATTCTTTAAGGTAAACAAGGCCTCAAAGTTCTTTGAAAAGCTTCTTCTTTTGGACCCATGACAACTGTGATATTGAATGGTTTGCCTTGGATTCGCACTGAGATCATTCTGTCATTTGGGGGATTGTATCCCAGTATTGCTTTTCCTACTCTTTTATTGACTATGAAGGCTACTCCATTTCTTCTGAGGGATTTTTGCCTGTAGTATACCTGATGGTCCTCTGAATTAAATTCACCCATTCCTGTCCATTTTAGTTCGCTGATTCCTAAGATGTCGATGTTCAGTCTTGTCATCTCTTTTTTGACCATGTCCAGCTTGCCTTGATTCATGGATTTTACATTCCAGGTTCCTATGGAGAAAAGATCGGACTTTCCTTTCACCACCAGATGCATCCACAACTGAGCGTCCTTTCGGCTTTGGCCCAGTTGCTTCACTCTTTCTGGCGCTATTAGTACTAGCCCTCTGCTCTTTCCCAGTAGCATATTGGACACCTTCCGACCTGAGGGGCTCATCTTCCAGCATCATATCTGTTAAATCCTGGGAATAATGGCGCTTGAGACGAATCATCTCCAACAAATCTTTATTGCTTGCTTCCATCTACGAACAACCAGAGCAGAGGCACGCAGGCCTCTATTTATACCCTCTGATTCCCGGGCAAGTTCAACCAATCATGAGGCGGGCTTTTCCTGCCTTGCGCATGCGCACAAGGCTGGCGCCGCTCAGTCTGGTCCCGGGCAGCTTCTGCAAATGCCCGGGACTCTTGCAACGTCCCGAGCCTGCATCTTGCAGGCTCAGGACACAACACCCCTTTCCCCTGGATGAAATAAGATTGCGCCCACATGGACGCCATCCTATAGATGGTAATATAATTAATAATAAAATAAAGTTACACAATGTATAAGGTGTGGGACTGTTCCTTTGAACCAGATCCAGTGATCCCCGACCTTGTTTTCATTAAACACAACCAGCCAGTACATTCAGGTCAGCTGTTGCTATGTACCTGCTCACCTTACAAAATCGGCTAGGTATTTGGGAGGGCCTCTTACCCTGAGCGACCTTCTCAGACTTGGAGAGTTTGTATTGTTATCCCCGTTGCCGCTTGCTCTAGGTGAAGTGCCCTGTGAATGACCAGTGACTTCAGCTTGGCTTTCCAGCCCGTCTCTTGTAATTGAGCAGTCAGGGCCCTGTTGGTCGCTAAACCTGGTTGATCTACCCTCAATGGAGTTGTCTAACCCCTGTGAGTTCATTCCCGTGTTTCCTGAAGGAGTGTGGGATTCCTGGCTCGTTTCTGTAGTGCTAGGGACAAGGGATGCCTCCCTGTTAGCCCTGATGCGTGAGGACATCCTCCTCTGAGCCCTTTCAGCAAGGGACGTGTTCCCCCTTTGTATTGCCTGCTCTCTTGCATGTTGTGAGTTGTGAGTATGCTCCCAGGTATTCTCCGTGTCTGGAGTATTGCTTGATATGGGTGGATAATTAGTCTGCCACCGGTGGGACTCCCAGGCTGGAGTGTGTGTGGGGGTGTCTATGTACTCCCTTTCCCAAGAACTGCTACCTGAAGCACCTGTGGAAGTTGGGTGTTGAGTACCCGTTTCCCTTCCCACAGCCAACGTAGGCTGTTGATGTTGAATCCCAGAATGCATTTCCCATTCCTCCTCCCCCCCAGAGGAGACTGAGAAGGAACCATAGGCGCGTCCCGCCTCACACGTAATTGATCGATGTGGCGGCGAAGCACGCGGCTGTCTGGCAGGGACACCTCGTAGGACAGAGGCCCCGAGACTTTGCAGACCACAGCCGGTACCCAAAGGTGGCCAGGCCCGTAATTCCTGGTCCAGACAGGATCACCTTCACGTAGGACCCGTGGTGGGTGTGGCTGAGACACCTGTGCAGCTACACGTTCCGGATGCAGCCTGTCCAATTTAGTCACGAGCCGACGACCCCAGCGGAGTTCGGCCGGGCACTTACTCGTGGCAGTGCACGGAGTAGTACGATGTGCCAAGAGAAAATCAGCCAACCTGTGATGCCAGTTGCCGTAAGTCAGCTTCTTGAGGGCGTCCTTGGTGACGCGGACCATCCGTTCAGCCAGACCGTTGGTGGAAGGATGGAAGGGAGCCGAAGCAGCATGGCGGATCATGTTGGTCCGAAGAAATCCCTGAAACTCAGTAGAAGTAAATTGAGGACCGTTATCCGACACTAGAACATCTG
>NW_015389728.1:50814-56382 GCF_001527695.2 Protobothrops mucrosquamatus | reverse complement strand
ATTTGGAATGGCTATCAACAACAACCAGGAAGAATTGACCCTGAAAGGGCCCAGCGTAATCTACATGTATTCTAGACCATGGAGTGTGTGTTTCCTCCCACCTGTGTACAGGGGCCTGGGGCATTTCAGGCCTGGACTGTTGGCAGGTATGACATCCATGTACTTGGGACTCGATGGCCCGGTCAATGCCAGGCCACCATAGATGGCTGCGAGCAAACACCTTCATCCTTACAATTCCAGGGTGACCCTCATATAATGAGATCAAGATTCTAGCCCTCAATGAGGCTGGGATCACAACTCTCAATCCCCAGAGGAGGCAACCATTGAAAGTGGACAACTCGTGCCTCTTGACCCAAAAACGTTGAAAATCCTCTGCAGGGCACATGTCAGGCCACCCAGAGAGAACCCATGACAGCAAGTGTTTGAGCGTGTGGTCAGTGGCAGTTTCAGCAGCCACATCCCTAGCATTAAGGGGCCATTCAGGCAACTCCTGAATTGACAATATGTGTACAGCAGGAGCGGGATCAGGCTCCACAATAGGTAATGGCAGCCTACTCAAAGCATCTGCATGACCCATTTCCTTGCCAGGCTTATGGACCAGTGAATAGTCATAAGCTGAGAGGAAGATGGACCAATGGAGCATACGAGGGGATAGGATATGAGGAGTTTGTTTGGAGGTGGTAAATAGCCCCAGTAAAGGCTTGTGGTCCATGAAGACCGTAAAATGGCGGCCATAGATGAAATCATGGAACTTTTTAATACCAGCCACCAAAGCCAGAGCCTCCCTATCAATTTGAGCATAGTTGCGCTCAGCAGCAGATAAGGTCCTAGAATAGTAAGCCACAGGGACCTGAGTCCCATCAGCCGTCAAATGGCTAAGAACAGCGCCCACACCTTAGGGTGAGGCATCACAAGCCAGGCACACTGGCAACTGCTCATTAAAATGAGCCAACACCGCATTGGATGTAAGCAAAGCTTTGACCTCATTGAAACTGGCCTCATGGACCTAGGTCCAGCGCCAACACACATTCTTGTCAAGGAGTCTGTGCAATGGTTCAGCAATAGCAGCTTTGTGAGGTAGAAATGCATGATAGAAATTCAATAAACCTAAAAAGGCTTGCAGTTTGCCCCTAGACTTGGGGCTTGGAGCCTTCTGAATAGCTTTGAGCTTAGCATCAGACGGGTGGATACCCTGCGCATCTATCTTGAAACCTAGGAACTCAGTGGACTGCACACCAATCTTACATTTGTCCTGTTTTAGTTTAAGACCTGCCTTCCAGAAACGAAGCAAAATGGCCTTTAACCGCTCAGCCAGCACTGAGCGGTTAAAGAGAGTCACCTGTGGAGAGTCACCTGTGGAGAGTCACCTGCGATGAGAACATCATCAAAATAAGGACATACACCAGGAATACCCCTCAGGGTGTTTTCCATCACACTTTGAAAAATGCCAGGAGCGACATTCACCCCAAACTGTAACCTCTTCACCCTGAAAGCTCCACGATGGGTGACAATAGTTTGGGCCTCAGCTGCAGCCTCATCAACAGGCAGCTGTTNCCTGACGATCCTTGGACTTTCTTCCAGCAGCTTGGTAAAGCTTATCCACCTCTTCTTCAGGATCTTCGTCCGACTCCTCGCGCACGTCTTCCTTGTGAATAGTGGCGGTCTCAGGAGCGTTTCTCTTGGGCCGCATGTTCTTGACCGCCCCGCCGGCAGCTTCTTCAGCTGAAACCTCTCGCAGAGCATCTTGGAAGGAAACATCTTCCCTGGCGAACAGTCTCTGCTGCAATTCTGTATTTCTCAGCCCGCATACAAAACGATCGCGAAGTCTTTCTTCTAAGTCCTTGAAGTCGCACGGTTTAGCTGCTCTTCTCAAGGCTGCAACTTAGTCTTTTGCTGATTCTCCAACTCGCTGATCTCTCTGTTGAAAGGTGTGCCTCCAAGCCATGATTGATTGCTTAGGCTGGAAGTGTTCCTTTAAGGTTTTCTTGAGGTCGGAGTACGATACCGTTTCCAGCGAGTCTGGGGAGATTAAGCTCTCGGCGATCTCAAAGGCGTCTTGCCCACAAACGCACAACAATGTGGCAGCCTTTAAGCCTTCCTCTCGAATCTGGTTAATGCGAAAATATGTCTCGACTCTTGCCACGTAAGAGTCCCACCTCTCGGGTTGAGAGACGTCGAATTCTTCTAAACGCCCAACTTTACCCATGATCGATGATCAAGTTTCTTTCTTCTTTGGTCGCACGCACCCTCCAGCGATTTCGTACTGGCAGGATAACGCTGACTTCCATGCCGTTTCTTTCCCGGACTTCTTTGGGTGAGTCTTCTAGCTTTTCTTAGCTGTTGAGACTGAATCCCACCTTCGTCGCCAGTGTTAAGTCCTGGGAATAATGGCGCTTGAGACGAATCATCTCCAACAAATCTTTATTGCTTGCTTCCATCTACGAACAACCAGAGCACAGGCACGCAGGCCTCTATTTATACCCTCTGATCCCCGGGCAAGTTCAACCAATCATGAGGCGGGCTTTTCCCGCCTTGCGCATGCGCACAAGGCTGGCGCCGCTCAGTCTGGTCCCGGGCAGCTTCTGCAAATGCCCGGGACTCTTGCAACGTCCCGAGCCTGCATCTTTTTGCCTTTTGGTACTGTCCATGGGGTTTTCATGGCAAAGATACTGGAGTGGGTTGCCATTTCCTTCTCCAGTGGATCACATTTTGTCATAACTCTCTGCTATGACCTATCCATCTTGGGTGGCACTGCATGGCATAGCTCATAGCTTCATTGGGTTACGCAAGCCCCTTCGCCACGACAAGGTAGTAATCCATGAAGGAGAATATTGCATCTAATTTTGGTCACCAAATTCCAAAAAAAGATGTTGAGAACTTTGAAAAAAGTGCAGTGAAGAACAACTAAGGTGATTGAAGGCCTGGAGACTGAAACATATGAAGAATGGTTGCAGGAGTTGTGTTTGGCTAGTCTAGAGAAAAGAAAGACTAGGGCGGACATGATGGCAGCATTCCAGTATTTGAGGCATTGCCACAAAGAGGAGGGGGTCAACTTATTTTCCAAAGCACCAGAGGACAGAACAAGAAACAATGGATGGAAACTAATCAAGGAGAGAAGCAACCTGGAATTAAGGAGAAATTTCCTAATAGTGAGAACAATTAATCACTGGAACAGCTTGCCATCAGAAGTTGTGGGTACTTCATCACTGGAGGTTTTTAAGAAAAGACTGTCCAGTCATTTGTCTGAAATAGTATAGGGTCTCCTGCTTGAGCAGGGGGTTGGACTAGAAGAACTTGAAGGTCCCTTCCAGATTCATTCTGATTCTGATTCTGAATTAACTTATTATTAAAAAGTAACAAGAATTAAATGCAGGTGATAGTTATCAGCAATTCCTGAAGCCAGTGCATATACATGCTGTTTTGTAAGCATCATTGAAATGAGGAATTCTGAAAAATACGAATTGCTTTTTAGCTAAAAGAGTAATTTTTAAGCTAATACTTGAATTTATAAAATACTAAATTTGATTACATTAACATCTATTGATTTCTCGCTATAAGGCAAGGAACAAAATATTACTTGGTTGAGAGCCACTCTTTGTCTTTAAATGTTATGTTGGAGAGAATATTCTGAAAAAACAGTCATCAAAAGACAAACATGTAAACTTGATATCACTGTATGAATGAGTTACATTTTATTTAAATAAAATAATTAAATTAAATTAAATAAATGAAAAGTTGCTGTCTTTTTTTGTCTTGATAATAACCTTTGGAGATCCACTTGCACCAAAGACTAAGCCGAGATTCCATACAAAAAGCATTTTCTCCAAACCAAAGATGTTCCAAATCCTTCTTCTCTTGCCCACCCTTGTCTTCTATTTTTACAGATATATACCATCATTTATACTATCTTTTATGCTACCTGAATGTCAGGTTGCATTTGGTTATTAGTTTCTGATCTTCAACCTTGCTATAGTTAACTAAATCATGTTAATATTATTTAATTTTTATTGGTTCTGTGCATCATCCTTTTCTCAGTAAAATCTCTCTGCAACCTTCCTTTAAGGCAATGTCTAGTTTTGTTTACAGATTGGATATTATCCTGAACTTTATCCTAAATAACATTGTATTGATCTCAGAAATGTGTTTTAAGCTTGTCTAGAAAGAAAAAACAATTTATTCCCAGTTGCTGGGCAAACATTTGTTTTATTGTTCCTTGGTTAGATGTATTATTCTAACATGACAAACAAATTATGCTTGCCTATACTCGCAATTATCAATAATATAACTGAGTATAGGTATGTCCCATCAAATAGTTTAAACTTCCATATGGGCACATTAGAAGTACATATTATGTATTCACTGAATTTTATAAACATAAGAATGATAGTGTGTTAAGCTTCCTACTTCTGGACTTTTGAAAGTCCAGAAGAACAGAACAGTTTTAGTTTTATCAAATGCAAAGCTGTATCCAAAATTTTATTTATATCATAAGGCTACATCCACTATCAGAATTTGCATAATTATGCTAATTAGTATTTTGCATACTACTTTTCATTCATGGGTATGCTAACACAGATATCACAGTAAATATTTATATGAGTGGAAGCAATAACTGATTTGTATTTCCATGGCCATTTTAGCTATGGCTACACATTGAAAATTCCACATTTACAGCCTGAATCAGAATCAGAATAACAGAGTTGGAAGGGACCTTGTAGGTCATCTAGTCCAACACCCTGCCCAAGCAGGAGACCCTACATCATTTCTGATAGATGGCAGTCCAGTCTCTTCTTGAAAGCTTCCAGTGATTAAATTCCCACAACATCTGAAGGCAAACTGTTCCACTGGTTGATTGTTCTCACTGTCAGAAAATTTCTCCTTATCTCTAGGTTGAATCTCTCCTTGATCAGCTTCCAGCCGTTATTCCTTGTCTGGCCTTCAGGTGCTTTGGAAAACAGGTTGATCCCCTCCTCTCTGTGACAGCCCCTAAAATATTGGAACACTGCTATCATGTCTCCCCTGGTCTTCACTAGACTAGCCATGCCCAGTTCCTGTAGCCGTTCTTTATATGATTTAGCCTCCAGTAACCTAATAATCTTTGTTGCTCTTCTTTGCATCTTTTCTAGAGTCTCAACATTTTTTTATATTATGGAGACAAAAATTGGTTACAGTATTATAGGTGTGTTCTTACTAAGGCTTTATAGAGTGGTATTAGTACCTTATGTGATCTTGATTGGATCCCTCTATTAATGCAATTTAAGATTGAATTGGTTGTTTTGGTTGCTGCTGCATACTGTTGGCTCATATTTAATTGATTGTCCACTAAGTGTCAGAATCCAAATATACTCCATCTGTAGTTATCAATTATGAAACCCCGCATTTCTGTCTGCTCTGGATTCTGTCATACGATGAAGGGAAGGGGGTGAACAAAGGGGCTTTATGGCCCTCACTTCCTTCAGGATACTTCAAAGGAACTGGATGTGGAATCACCAAAAGGACTAACAATAACAATAGGGGGTCATTAGCTTTCATGTGATCCTTCCTGAAGTTTCCTCTCGGTAGTGAGGA
>NW_015389728.1:48026-49140 GCF_001527695.2 Protobothrops mucrosquamatus | reverse complement strand
TGGCCAGAAGACATCCTCCTCAGCCATTTCAAAGACGGACTAAATTATGACCTATATGATGCTTGCCTGCCCCGAGGGGACCCACATCAACTAGAAGAATGGTACGTCTTGGCAGAGGAAGCAGAGATCGACATATTGAGGAGGCACCGCCGAGGAAAACAATGGAGCCGCTCACTGCCTGAGCTGACACGCGAACCAGGGAAACCATTGGCCATGGCCAAGAAGCAACCGGGGTGTTTCAAGTGCGGGAAAGAAGGGCACCGAGCTGTAGAATGCCGCTCAAGAACCACCCAACACAACCCAAACAGATCACCAGCCAGAAACTCCGGAAAGCCTCCAGCTAAGCCAAAAGAACCTGCCATGAGAATGATGGAAGCTGTGGAATTCCCCACCTCTACTCAGCAGGGGGAAAGAACCCCAGCCTACACTGCAGGGCCGGTGGACGCCTCAGATGACAGCTCGGAGGGCGAACCCCTGGTAAGTGGACGCATCGCACCCATCCTAAAGACAGTGACTATATTCATCCCCCCATGGCTGAAGTTGTGAGGGTGAGAGCGTTAATAGACTCTGGTTGCACCCGCTGCCTCATTAGCCCGACGCTAGTAGGGAATCTGGGCATTCCGTCGAGGAGACTGGAACAACCAATCTCATTTGGCCAGTTAGATGGGTCCATAGCAGGGGGGGTGCCAGCTACCCTAGCCACTTTACCAATACACCTCTCCTTGGGCAAACATGAGGAGGACATAACGTTTGTGGTGACCACAGGCATGGAATGCCCAATGATCTTAGGGATGGAATGGTTACAAAAATGGAACCCCTGGATAAATTGGAGGACGGCAGAAATCAAATTCCCGAAGGGGGACCCTATGGACTTAAAATCCCAAGGGGGGCTACTGGAATCAAGAACAGAAAAAACATCCATGGGAGAGGAAAAGGGACTACCAGAGATACCAGAGGAATACAGAGACCTTGCTGAAGTTTTCAGTGAGGAGAGGGCGGATGAGCTCCCCCCCCACCGACCCACAGACTGTGCCATTGAATTCAAACCTGGGGCAAAACTCCCAAAGCCCAGATTATACTCCATGAGCCCAAAAGAGAAGGAGGAAATGGAAAG